>NW_021278898.1:0-1313 GCF_002162155.2 Triticum dicoccoides
TTTCAGGAACTGAAAAGACGCCTGACTTCTGCTCCCGTACTGGTACCGCCAGACTTCTCCAAGGATTTTGTTATCTACTGCGACGCCTCGCGACAAGGACTAGGTTGCATTCTCATGCAAGATCGACACGTAATTGCCTACGCTTCACGGCAATTGCACCCACATGAGGAGGATTATCCTACTCATGATCTAGAGCTTGCAGCTGTAGTCTGTGCACTTAAAACCTGGCGACATTACCTCCTCGGTAATCGTTGCGAAATATTCACTGATCACCAAAGTTTGAAGTACATCTTCACCCAACCGGATCTGAACCTCAGGCAAAGACGTTGGGTTGAATTGATCACAGATTTCGATTTAGGAATAACCTACACCCCAGGGAAAGCCAACGTCATGGCTGATGCGCTAAGTCGTAAATCTTATTGTAACAACCTGATGTTACAACAAAGTCAACCGCTTCTCCATGAGGAATTTCGGAAGCTTAACCTTCACATTGTTCCTCAAGGTTTTATTTCCACCTTGGTGGCAAAACCTACCCTTACGGATCAGATTATCAAGGCACAGAAGGTAGATCCGGGAATCTCCCGCATCAAGAGAAACCTTCGGAAAGGAATTGCGAATTGCTTCTCCATTAATGATCAGGGGGTCGTATACTTCGGGAATCGACTAGTGGTTCCCAAAGTGCGAAACCTGAGGCGTTTGATCCTTAAGGAAGCTCATGAATCTCCTCTCACCATTCATCCCGGTAGCACTAAGATGTATCAGGACCTACGCCAGAGGTTCTGGTGGACTAGGATGAAGAGAGAAATTGCTCAGTATATTGCAAATTGCGACGTCTATCGTCGTGTAAAAGCAGAGCACCAACGGCCTGCTGGCACCCTTCAACCCTTAGCTATTCCTGAATGGAAATGGGATAAAATTGGTATGGATTTCATTACCGGTTTTCCCAGGACCAAGAGAGGGAATAATGCTATTTTCGTCGTGGTCGATCGTCTTTCCAAAGTAGCCCATTTCCTACCTGTTCGAGAGAGTATAACCGCTAGTCAACTGGCAGACTTATACATCTCCCGAATAGTGTCCCTTCATGGTGTTCCTTTGGAAATTAACTCGGATCGAGGAAGTCTTTTCACCTCTCGATTTTGGGAAAGTTTCCAAAATGCTATGGGAACTCGTCTCTCCTTTAGCACCGCCTTCCACCCTCAGTCGAGTGGTCAAGTGGAACGCGTCAACCAAATTCTAGAAGACATGCTTCGAGCCTCTGTTATCTCATTCGGAATGGACTGGGAGAAGTGCCTTCCATTTGCCGAATTCGCTTA
>NW_021278899.1:0-3037 GCF_002162155.2 Triticum dicoccoides
GAGGTCGACCTGCTGGTGGTGGTACAGGTGGCTGCACGTAGTGTTGATTTTGATCAACCTCATCCTCATAGTCTCCCACATAATCATCCTCCTCCGCATCAGCAGCAGGAGCCACAGAAGTATCAACAGCAGCACCAACAGTTTGGCCAAACGCAAGAGGAACACGGCTTGCTCGGCGGAGGTCTGCTTCACGACGTGGAGGTAGTCGTTGTTGTTGTTGTTGTTGGAGAGGTGCGTTAGCTGCAGCGGGTGGTGGTGGTGGAAGACGCGCGAGCAATTCATTAAACTTGTTATCGAGCTTTGTTTCGAACGTCTTCTCAAAGCCAGTGATCTTCTCCATGGCCTCTTCAAAATTGTTCAGCACATCTTGCACCTGTTCAGTCATCATTTGCTGAAACTTATCATGAAGCTCCTTGTTCGATAAATTCTCCCAGTCAATCTCGTCGGCTTGTGATCCTGGCATGGTTAGCAGCAATAGAAACACACAAGAATATGATCCTTCAGACTACGAACAAGTGGTGGTGGTGGGTGTCACAAATCCGTCAAGCAAATCTCAAATTCTTACCAGTTCTTACCCAGCAGCAGGCGGTGATCGGCAACCGTTGTAGTCAAAAAAAACTCTCAAAGCTTGGATAGAGCGATTACCAGGGAGAGTCAAACGCACGACGTAGATGTATGTGGAGCTGGGAAGGCTTATAATATGGTAGCAAAAAGGGTCAGCAATAATCAATTCAGAGATGCAAAGTTGAATAAACGCTCAACGACGGTACTGTGCTGGTCCTAGGCTAGACTGTGCTAGAGACGCGAGCCTAGAACACTAACAAAATCACGGCGCGGCACGTAAACAAGGCAAAAGCACACTCTGGAATTTTTTTTTTGCGCTCTTTTTTTTTTGCGCTCTTTTTTTTTCGCTGCTTTTTTTTTTTGCGAAAAATCACTATAATGGCGAGTGTCTCAAAACTCTTCTTAGCTCAAACTGACAGGATGGACACGAAATTTTTTTTAACCAATTTTTTTTTTGACTGCCCGGACCCAAAAACTTGAAACGGGTCAAAAAAAACTTCCTATAATGGCACCTGTCTCAAAACACTCAGAAACACCTAAAAATAGGATAGCCAGAAAATTTTTCGAAAAATGCGTTTTCGAAAAATTTTGGGCCTAAAGGGAGCGTGGCTACCCGACTCTTTTTTTTTTCCGAAACCTACTCCGGCAAGGAAACACGAATCGGAATCTAGATGGATCTCGAAAACAAACCTAATATGACAAGAACTCGGATTGGTGGTGGATATATGGTGGTAGATGGCAGCGGTGGTGGTATATGACAGCTGTGGTGGTATATGGATACGGATTCGAAGCGGTGGCGGATAAGCGGTGGTGGTAGATGGCAGGGGTGACGATGATGGTGCGGCGGCGGCGTGACAACTTATGACCAGAACTCGAAACTCTAAAAGACTAGACTCTAAGACCAGCAACTAGACACGACGATGCAACCGCAAATTCAACAAAGCAAAACCCTAAAAAGATTATGCAAAGGCTCAGATTGGTTCGGATATGATGAACTAACCCTAATTTTTTTTGTGGCTTTTTCGTGGACTGTAGGTATGAAGAACAGACTCGATCTAAACTACGAAAAACTGTAAAATCTCACAGAGCAACCTGGAAATCTGATACCACTTGATAGAGGCAAAGGTGTCCCGTCTTTCGATGAGATGATGGATATCGCTTTGTTGGAAGCCGACTTTGACGATCCGACTACGAACGTGCGAGGACGTCGCGCCTTAGCAATCGCTAAACCAACTCCGAGAGGTTATTGACCACGCCGGAGCACGATCAACTTGACCACGAGGGTATGTTTCCTGCGAGCAAACGAAGAACAAGCAAGAAACTGAGATTGCAATCTGGATATTGCGAATATAAGATGAAAGCTTTATTGATCAAGGTGGGGTTCTGTGACGCCTTTGTCTGGTCGTTGAACACAAACGAAGTACGCGAAGTTGCAGCTATGGCGAACTTTTAATCTAAACAAAACCCAAAGTCTAAACGATGCCTTAAGGGCTGTATATATGGAGGAAGAGGGGGGGGGGGAATTTCGTGGCCCTTGGTGGAGGGGTCCGAAATCAACCCTATCTCTTGTTTCCCCACACATACGGACTCTAAAAATAGCCTATACTTATGTATTTCGAAATTACATGGGCCTGGCCCAATAATAAGGTGACGCAGCACCTAAAATAGCCTCGGGACGAAATTTATGAAGTGGCGTCTTATATATTTCGTCCAAGGCTTCATGCACCCATTATGGTGGCTTCAAAGTCCTGAAATCATCACTTGTAACTCCGTTCTTGTTTCCCTTGCGCATGCCATCATCTCCATGCTTGTTCTTGCTCCAATGTTCATCCTTTCCCAAGCTAGGCCCTTCATTTGTAAGCAAAACAAATGTATCCAATTTAGGCAGCATCATATTCTCATGAACATTAGAATCATTACCAAGAAACGAAAGTACCTGGTAATTTAGTTGGCGTGCACGAGCTCTAGTAATTGGTCCAGTATGTATAGCAGCAGGGGCTGTGGGTGTAACAATTGTATTGATGTCCTCATCGCCACCCGCTGCACCTAACGCACCTCTCCAACAACAACAACAACGACTACCTCCACGTCGCGAAGCAGACCTCCGCCGAGCAAGCCGTGTTCCTCTTGCGTTTGGCCAAACTGTTGGTGCTGCTGTTGATACTTCTGTGGCTCCTGCTGCTGATGCGGAGGAGGATGATTATGTGGGAGATTATGAGGATGAGGTTGATCAAAATCAACACTACGTGCAGCCACCTGTACCACCACCAGCAGGTCGACCTCAGGTATATATTCGTAATGGTAGGCCTGCACCACCACCTCAGGTACGAGATGATGTCCATATTCCTAAACTGAAATTGAATATTCCACCATTTGAGGGTAGATATGTTCCTGATATATATCTTACTTGGGAGTTAGAAACTGAACAACGATTTACATGTTTACAATATCCTGAGGAGAGACGAGTTGCTGC
>NW_021278900.1:0-13317 GCF_002162155.2 Triticum dicoccoides
TAGCTTCGATAGCCCTTACTCGAGCTCTAGTCATTGGTCCACGTGATGTCGTGGGAGACGAAGGTAGGTCCATAGGGATGACCGTAGGATGCTCCGCATCACTATATCTCTTTCTTTCCCAGTCTAACGGATTTACTTGCCAATAAGAAACAAATTATCCAAGGGTAATTTTGTCATCATATCTCTATAATTGTGTGCCTTGATCACCGTGCCCAAAATAATACATCTTACATAAAGAAACAGAGGAAATAGTTACTAGACTACTAGTGATATAATTACCATACTAATGACATAGCTACCAGGGTATTCATACTACAGTTACCAATTGTAGCAGTTATGCAATGTGTTATAGTTACCAACATGACTATTATGTAAGTTACCGGGCTGCACGTGTTATAGTTACCAACATGACTGTTATGTAGTGCTAATCAAATACTCCCTCCGTCCCATAATGTAAGACGTTTTTTACACTACACTAATGTGAAAAAACGTCATACATTATGGGACGGAGGGTTTACGGGGCTGCTCATGTTAAAGTTACAACTTGACTACTAAAGTTATCAGGACACTAAGCTATCATTATCAGACTACCAATGCTAAAGTTATCAACATAACAATTGTACTTTCGGTCATGACTGTTATGGATTTATTACCACTTACCAGACTGCTAATCATATAATTATGAGGCTGCTCATGTTAAAGTTATCACTTGACTACTAAAGTTATCAGGATACTGGGCTATCATTATCAGACTACCAATGCTAAAGTTATCAACATAACAATTGTACTTTGGGTCCCTATAAGGGGTTTATTACACCCCCTTGTACTTTAGGTCAAACTTTAACCTTAACCATAGATTTGATTTGCAAAGTACTCCCTCCGTCCCAAAATAAGTGACTCAGAGTACAAAGTCTGAGTCACTTATTTTGAAACGGAGGAAGTATAATACTTACTCTTTCCTACGATATAAGATGTTATCACAACCAATGTACTCATATATTATTAATTGTAACTAACATCTTACATTATGGGCGGAGAGAATGTCATAAAATTTATACTGTTGGATTCGTATTGGAAAGAAGTTTTCATTTATATAGTTTTGTTACATATAACAAATATTTTGTTACGCTGTATGGTCGAACTTTGGCTCAAAGTGTGAGGGGCCTAACAAACACGGCCAGAGGGGAATTGCATTCCATAAATATATCATCTTAATCATGATTTATAGTCAGTTTTCTCCTAAAACTGACTACACCCGAGGGCAATTTCTAAAGTCCCAACTACTAATTACAATGCTCATCAGAAGGCCGTTCCCTGGAATGCTCGTCAATTTCTTCCAGGGAGGAACATACCAACAATAAATGAATCCCACTCAATCCCGTCCACACCAGTTAGATAACAACGAGCATCTGCTTCCAAGTATTGCATTTCCCTGTTGCAAATTGCAGATCCTGGCAGAATGGAAGCAAATCTAAGCATTTTCGGATGATGAGTCTCCCGAGGATTTGACTCCTTAGACCTAGTTTATTCTTCTCCTTCAACTAGTCTTCCACGTACCCATCTCATCTTAGACTTATTAGCAGGTGAGGACACATTCTCTAGTGGCTCTGCTGAAATAAATTCTGTTGTATCTGCTGCAATCCGGTCGATCTGGTCGTTATTGACCACTTGCTCACTGATACATAGATCATTTGTTCCAAGATTTCCGTTCACATCTTGAGCTGTTGAAAAAGCTGAAGGAAGCAAATAAGCTCTTTCCATGGAGTTCTCTATCCTCTGAAACATACTGAGTTGTTCCTTTTCACCTAGTGCAGACACATCAAAATAGAAATCCATGCCATTAACAGTCCTTGGAGGTAGCTTCATTCCATTTACAGATTTGTTCTCTTGTTTAATAAGGTCATTTTGGTTCTCCAACTTGTGCAGTTCCGAGACACCTGAGTCATCCGAGGTATCATCAGAAGAACTTTCTGCTGGCCCATCATTATCATCAACACCTTCGAGTGACATTCTTGCCTCTGTAACAAGCTTTCTAGCTTCTATAAGTGATGCTTGAGCAAATGGAATTTTCGCTGCAACAGGCTCAAGAGCATTTGCAGCTTTCTCGGCTTCTACAATGAGTGACCTGATGGTAAAAGAATAAGAAAACAACTTACAATGAGACAGTTAAATTTTAAAATGTCTTGCATGTATAGATGGCATGTTAGTTTTCTGACAGGAAATAGTGTAAACTAGGTATGAAGTAAAAGCACCCCGGAAAATTCAACTGCAAGTGTGATTGCAGTGCACTAATGCGATATATTCGTATGTTTTTCTTTCCATTCTTTGTTTTTCCGGAAAAAACTTCCGATCCATTCATCAAACATCATGGCAGTACAAAGAACACAAGAAATAATAAAAATTACATCTATGCCCGTAGACCACCTAGCGACGACTACAAGCACTGGAGCGAGCCGAAGACGCGCCGCCATCATCGCCCCTCCCTCACCGTTGACGGGCAAACCTTGTACTGACATGTATATTGTTTGGATTTTTCCAAAGACTTTTTCACAGATATGTGGTCTTGATTTTTCCCAATAGTAACAAACGGACTAGATGCGTCATGTGTGTAACAGCCGAGAGTAATACCCTCATTAAATTTTGCTTGTTAATTTATTTATTTTGGCATCATCATGTCGTCATGCTTAAACTTGAAATGAGGTAGCTAAAACCCTCAATACATTAAACCAAACCCAAACCATAATTACTTTTATCATTTTATTTTATTAGGGAATTACAAAACCATTTCCCTTTTTGGTGTTTTGCATGATAGCCTTTCAAACTTTGCACATGGCCTTTCTACAATACTTAGAGGCTACAAAGCATGGATACAGCAGAAACAGCCGAATTGCCGTCCTAGTACGGGGGTATACGGGGACACGCGCGGATACGCCAGGATACACGTATCCCGCAGTATCCCATCTTTTCCGAATTAAAAAAAGGGGAAAGAAATCGGGATACGGCAGATACGGTGTGGACACGGTGGGGACTCGAGGCTGCAGCTGCCTGGACTCGCTTCTCTGGTCGCCGGCTCGCCGACGCCGTTTCCCCCAAGCCCAGCTCTTCCCCCGACGAAGAACATCCATCAAGCAGAGAGGAAGATGGCAAGGTGTTCGAGGACAAGGAAGAAGGACCAGGCGGGGAGAAAGATGGGGACTGCAGCCAGCAGAGAGGAAGAAGATATAAACGGCGGCGCAGTCTTTTCTTCTGCTCTCTGCAGCTCTCAGGCGGTGGAGGAAACGAGAAGAGAACGGCTAGAGGAGCTGACTAGTCTAGGGTTTCAGGAACTGGACCTTATATGGGATCTGAGTGGAGAGCTACATGGCCTGAGTGGAGGGTTCGTATGGACATAGGCTGCCCCAAAGTCTTTTCTCAATAGAAATGAGGCAACATATATCCAGTAATTCCTTTACAAAAAACATATATCCAGTAGAAAATCTCTGATCTAAAAATTATCATTAAATCTTTATTACATGCCGGTATTTTTTTCTATATATTTATATACCCCGCCGTATCCCCGAATGGCTGTTTCTAAAAAATGCCGTATCCCACGTCCCAGTATGCGTATCCCCGTCTTTCTGTCCCCGTGTCCGTGCTTTTTAGCTTAGAGGCTACCCAATTTGTTTCATGATTTTATCCCTAACCTATCACCTACATTTAGTTCAAACCCAAAATTGATTTTAAATGGATTAACATTCCAGAAAATATAAACATGATTCCAAAAATTATGAATCTTTTTGTGAGGCCTTGATATATATTCCAGAGAAGGTTCACAAAAAATTGCATAAAGATTGGATCTAATTTGAACCTCCAAAACATTTTTAAACAGAAGATATTCCATTTTTTGTAAAAGAAAAAGAAAAAGGAATTCTTTTAAGTCACACAGCCCACGGCCCAAATACCCCTTCGCACTGGTTATTCCCTACCTCTATGGCAGCACGATCCCACGATCACATTGACGGCAATGTCAATTTCACGGGCTGAACAGCGTCGCCTTGGCCTATATAGCTGCCCCCGACCTAGCCTAGCCACCCTCTACCCTCGCTCGACGTTGCCGCTCTCCTCCTCCACCTACAGAGGCCCCTATTTTTCGCACGTCCTTTGACCGATCCAAGCACACCGTTGTGTTCATGGTGAGCTCCTATAATGAAGCCCCCTATTTTCTGCAATGTTGGTAGCTCTAGGACCCTTAGCGTGTATCCAGTCTCGTCCTTACTACCCGGGTCCATCTTTCTCGACCTTTTCTGTGAAGGATACCTCTTTCCTCACTTTTCCCCGACACTTCTATCACTAATGTTGAGTCCTTGTCCAGCCATCCCACTCTTCTGCTAATTCGACTGTTGTAGATACGACACCGTCATCTCCTATGGTTTCCTCACCTCACTTGTCACGGGATCTGCACCTTCATTGCCAGTGGTTTCTCCGTCTCCATCACCTGAGCCTATCCCGATGATTCCTCGTATTCTTCCATCTTTTCCTCAGTATTATACACGTCGTTCACGTGTTGTGGATGCGTCTACTAATGTGTCATCTTCCTTGTGACAGCCTACTTATGCCTTACGTACTCACCCCTTGACCGCTATGGTTTTTCTAGCGCTGGCGCTGCAACTTCTTATCGTGATGTTCATTCCAAATGGCAGCTTACCATAGCAGAGGAGATTGTTGCTCTTGAGCTCACCGACACGTAGGAACTTGTTTCTATTCCTCCATGTGCTCGTCTCGTCACTTGTAGCTGGGTCTATAACTCACACGGATGGTTCTCTTGAGCGCTACAAAGCTCGTCTTGTAGCTCATGTCTTTCAACAGGAGCATGGTCGTGATTATGATGACTTCTGCTCCTATGCCCCATATGACCATTGTTCGCACACTTCTTGGCGTGGCCTCTATTAGCCATTGGTCTGTCTCAGCTCGATGTCAAGAATGCCTTCCTTAATGGTGAGTTGCGTGAGGAGGTTTACATGCAGCCACCACATGGGTATTTTGTTCCTGATGGTATGGTACGTCATCTCCGTCGCTCTCTCTATGGCCTTAAGCAAGCCCCTCGTGCTTGGTTTGAGCGTTTCGCCTCTGTGGTGATTGTTGCTGGTTTTTCGACAAGCACTCATGATCCTGAGTTGTTTGTCCACCTTTCTTCTCATGGTTGGACTCTTCTCCTATATGTTGATGACATGATCATCACTAGCGACGACCCTAAGTACATTGCCTTTGTGAACGCATGTCTTAGTGAGTAGTCTATTATGTCTGATCTTGGCCCTCTTCACTGTTTTCTTGGGAGTGAGGTTTCTACTACCTCTGATGGCTTTTTTATTTCCCATGAGAAGTATATCCATGATCTTGTCCATGTTGCTCTTACTGATAAGCACACCATTGAGACTCCCATGGAGCTCAATATTCACCTCACCGTGCTACTGATGGTGACCCCTTGTCTGATCTGGCGTTGTATTGTCATCTTGTTGGGAGTCTAGTCAATCTAGTTGTCACTCGTCTGCGTATCTCATATATTGTTCATATTTTGAGTCAGTTTGTTTTTGCTCCCACTTCGGCTCACTATAGTCACTTTCTTCGTGTTCTTCAATATCTTCGTGACGCGCTCTCTCGCCGTCTTTTCTTTCCGCTCTCCAGTTTGTTACAGCTTCAAGACTATTCGAATGCTACATGGGCTAGCCATGCTCAGATCGCCGTTCACTTTTTGCTTACAGTGTTTTTCTTGCTGGTTCTCTCATTTGCCTAGAAGACGGAGCAACAAATTGCAGTTTCCTGCTCGAGTGCAGAGGCTGAGTTGCGAGCTATGGCTCTTTTAACGGCAGAGATGACTTAGTTATGGTGATTACTACAGGAGTTTGGTGTGTCTGTTATTACACCTACTACACTCTTGTCTGATAATACACGTGCTCGAAGTATTGCGCGCGATCCTATGAAACATGAGCTCGCCAAGCATATTGGTGTTGATGCTTCTTTTGTGCGCCCTCATGTGCAGGATCAGGTTATTGCTCTTCAGTATGTGCCTTCCAAGTTACAGTTGGCGGATTTCTTTACGAAGGCCCAAACTAGAGCCGAGCATGGATTTTATCTCTCCAAACTAAGTGTTGTGGATCCACCATGAGTTTGAGGGGTGGTGTTAAGAGTTATATTATTTTCCATTTATAGCCTGATTTATTTTCCCTAAGGTATGAGGGGTTTCATGCATATTTACCACCTCTACATGTATATATATCGGCCTAGGTCCACCTGGAAATACAAGTTGCATATTTCCTAACAATATCTACTTGATGCTGCTATGGGTAGTTGAACCTGGCTCTGATACATTTATGTTGTGCTATGGATATACTTATGTTACTATGTAATGAAGGCAAAGGTGGGAGGCCATGTTTTATGCAATCGGTGTTTTGTTCCACTTGAGCCGACACTAGGACCCGAGTTTTATCTTGATCCAAGACCGAGCTTACTCAACCTCTCGTTGGGGAATTTATGGGACCCATTGCGACCTAGACCTAAACCTCTAACCTCTCCATGGGCCACATAGTTCGGGCTTTCCGTTACGTCCAGTTGAGTTGCGAATGAGATATGTTTATGATGATGATGTTGTTAATGTTATAGCTAGCCGTTGCATACATATAGGCAAGGTTGTCAGAACCGTGATTCTGAACTGGATCGAAGCTTTGATGGTAGGATCGCAAATCATAGAATCTTCACTATCAGAATCGTAGAAACGTAGATACTAATAATCAAAATCATAGAACCATAGGGGTTCATTTGGATCGTAAAGTGGTAGAATCGTACAATAGAATCATGATTCTGACAACCTTGCATATAGGAGTGTGGCGCGGCAACCATTTATCTTGCTGCTCTAGCCGCTCACAATGGTTGAGTCTGTTTCGGAGCATCGGCTAGACTCACAATTCAGGCACAACTCAGTTGGGTGGCTCCTTGGACTTGTTTGCAACATATGAGAAGTGTCGTGGCCACTCTCCCTCCGCCGACACACCCCGTGTGTGCTATTCTCGAGGGCATCAAGGGGTTGTTTGGTTCTCGCCAGTGTCGGCCATGCCAATGTTGGCGAGCCAAATACTTGGTGCAGGATCTGGGGGCCAAAATTTGTCAATGATTTGGCGTCAAAGTGAACTGGAGGAGCCTGGGTGGGCTGGGCGCACCAAAAAATTGGTGCCCATCCCAACGGGACGCCAAGCCTGATCAACGACCAAAATTTTGGATCGGCAGGTGAGGGTTGTAATCCAAACAGCCCCTAAGAGCGTTTGGCGTTTGTTAGGGTAAATTGGTACGCCCCTGCAGGGTTAAATCTATTCGAATAGCCCTGTCCACGGTTATGGACGACTTCAACATTTTGTACTTAATCATAGAACAACTTCAACAAATATTTAATAAACTTGCCGCCGTGTGAGCATTGTTTGTAAAGCGTCCCTCAGAGCGCCCTCCAGGCTCAAAAGCATCCAGCTCACTTTAGACATGTGTCTAAGGCGTGCCTTAGACATTAAAGCGTCTGAAGCGCCCGCTTAGGCGTCCTGATTGGCGCTTTAGTACAGAGAGGACGCCATAGACTTGCCAAGCAGGGAACAGAGATTTCTGGCGGGAAAAAAGGGCTGGGCGGGAACACAAGGGCAGGAAAACTGGGCTCACATGTGAAACAGTTACAGGAGAGGAAAGAGAGAGAGAACCAAAACCAGGGCGTGCAAATCTCCAGGCTTTCAGCTCTCTCCTCTCCTCTGGCAGCAGCTTCCGCCTCAGATCTGCACCAGCTTCCTCCTCTCGCTCCTCTTCTCCGGCTGCAGCAGCTCCCCCCCTCCTCTTGCGCAACCACAATTGCATGGCTCCTGCCCTCTCTTCTCCCCCTTCCCCTCCCTTTGCTCTTTCTTACATGCTCAGATCTGCACCAGCTTGTCATGCCTTTCCTGCTCTTTTATGTGTTATGCTATACACAGCTCCTCTGCTGTTAGGTGCTGCTGCTACCTCTCTTATAGTAGTTGGCTAGTTGCTTACTGCTTAGTGGATGGATTAGAATAATGGCTACTAATGCATATGTGCTCACTGGTGGATTAGAAGCAAGGTACGTATGTCTCACTAAATGGTACTCTATTCTACTGCCCATCAGGTTCAGAGTCTGTCTAAAGTGTCACCTCACTTTACGCTTTAGCGCTTAAGCAGTGAGGCGCCCCCTCAGCGCCTCGCTTCCCTTTACCGCTTTAAAAACATACGGTGTGAGTGCCTTGCGGATTCTTCCTTGTGGGAGATACAAGGTGGAATGAAAGGCAGTGCACCCTCTTTCCTTATCTCTATTAGACGCAAGTTGTAGTGTATCTATAGGAGCAAACCACATACCCTTTACTTTGAGACGATGCATACTCAGTGTAGATCTAATGTAAGTCTTGCAGAGTACGTCATGTACTCACCCTTGCTATTCAAACCAAGTTGCTGCAGAGGACTTCACCGACATTGAAGGTGGCTACTTCGGAAAACTTACTGACGACGAGTTAGATAGAAGGTCCCAGGTGGCAGTCTGAGCCTTGGGAGGGCCTTTCGTTTATCTCCAACCTCTTGGGCGCATTTGATATTTTTGCCTATAACCAGACTATTTACTTCGTTGAATGATGTAATGTTGGATCATGTTGATCTCTAGTTGTAACAATAACTTAGTAGCTCATGTGAACTCCATACCTTGTATATGTTATCGTTCGAGTTCTATGATGATACTTATTACGTTTCAACCCATAGCGTGTCATAGTGCGTGTATGTACGAAAGTACACTTTGCGGGTAGGATATGGCTTCTATTCTACACCTTGTAGGCAATTGCACTAAACTTGGAATAGTACCGAATCCGGGGTCCGACAATGTGGCTGTTATTAAGCTTTGACTACTTTTCATAAATTAAACACATTGGATAGTGCAACAATCAAACAGAAATTATAAGGGGGAGCTTGGCCAGCATTGCTGGGTTATTTTGTCTTATTTCCATATTTGTCAAAACTAGTCAAAGTCTAGTTGAAAGAACACATCAAAGTGCAGTAACAAAATTTGAAGCACGGAAAATCAATAGCTGATATTTGTTAGCAAAGATGTGCCTCATGCAGTTTACCCTTTTCTAATTGCAAATAAGACAACATACCTGGCTCTTTCAATAGCCTCTTTCTTCTCTATTTCCAGTGCTGTCCTTTGGGCTCTAATCTTCGTTATCATCTCTAGTTTCTCACCTGCCATAGGATCTTTGTAAGGAGTTGCACTTTTCTTTCTCTTAACTGGAGCAGTTTTTGCATGTGCATCGTCCAAGCTGACAGCTCTGTGTTGAATAGATTTCTTTTTTTCACGCTTTGCACCTGGTTCTCTCGGAGTTCTTTGTTTACGCGGTACTTTAGATCCAGAAGATGTTCCATGATAGCTATTAATTGCACTGCAAACACGTTCACGGTATTCCTGCAAGAAAATCAAATGTTTCTACCATTAGTTTATGCAATATGAATAAGCCATATATTGCCCCGAAGACATTGGAATGAGAGGATGAGAACCATGAAATATGTTCAGCAAGGCATAGATAATCTTACTCGATCCAACCACTTCGCAGCAATGGCTTCTGCAATTTTTCTCCTCTGCTCTGGGGTTTTTGGCGCTCTTCTATTACCTGTCGGCCTAGGCATTGATCTTCTTTGCTGGACTTTCTCCAACCATTCCTGCCGCAGTTGCTCAGTCAACATTTTATGTGAATTCCATTGGAAGGCAACTCCACCAGCAAAGCCCTTCCTAGCTGCATTTGCTATCATTTCCCGCCACTGCACAAAGCAGCCATCCTGAACCATTAGCTTCTGTAGACGCAAGCTCCACCCACGCCTCACTCCCAATGATATCTTAATTTTGGTCTCTTCACTGTATCAAGTACAAACAAAAAAAATAGCAATTACTACAAAAGCATCTACAATTAAATCGATGTGGGTAGTTCTAGAAATCATGAAACTAAGGAACTGCAGTTAACTTTTTTTTAAAGAACTGCAGTTAACTTTTTTTTAAAGAACTGCAGTTAACTTATTACAGAGTTTAGACTTGTGGGTTGTGGCACAGTTGCAGGTTTGGATATGGCCAAGGGGAGTATGAAGTGGCATGTGCAAACATTGCGAAATCAAGCGAACGAGCTCTTCGGATCAGCTCGTTATAGTGCATGAGCTTGTGTAGGCCACGCTCCATCTCTTGAAGTGTATGTGCAAACACTTGAATCATGCCGAAACTGAGACAAGCTCGAGTAGCTTGTCGAGCTCAAGCTATTTGAACATCCCTATGTTTGAGGAACAAACTTGCCAACAGAATAATAAGTCAGATCAAGAATTAGTACAAGACGTATGCACAGAAGTACATGGCCCCACCATGGCACTTCCCAATCATGGGATGAGATCTCCAATCTCCATGCTAGGCAGTCTACTTTCGGAATTAGGGAGATATGTTTTAGCATAGGCCGTGAGCCAATTAAGATAAGATCTATGATATGTTCTAAGTCGTCACATGCCATCATGATATCATCATCAAGCTCCATAACAGCTCTCGTCTTTATTTTTTCATCTATGTTGAATCTATTGTTCAGAGAGTTCTTATCTTCAACTCTGACCCTGACAGGAACAGCTGACTTGAATTCATTTTGCACTGGGGGGCGGCCTTTATTCCAGATAACCACAATCTCCCTCACTGATGCACATTTGGAGTAATGCTCCACAAACATCTTCAGATTCCAAAGACGGGCATCATATGTCATAGTTAACAGCGTGAACTGTGAGTACCTAGCCTTGATTGGATATGGCTCTTGAGCACCATTGCCACCATATATGCAGTGAGTTCCAAGACAAGTTAGAAAAATTAAGACTAGTATTACTAGCACAACATAAACTCGTCCCTTCCAAGTTCTGTAGTTGATTCTCCCACCAAGAAGAGAACCCAACTTGTTCAAACTGGAAAACAGCGAACTTAGCTTATTACCTATGTTGGATTGTCTGGCCTCTAAATAAAGAAGATTCCCTATGAGGAACAAAGCAAGCAAGAGTTCAGAGGAGTAACTCTTTTATCATGCCCCAGGGGCGAAAGCCCCCATACCTCATTACACCCTAGTACGAAACATTTTTGGTATCAGAGTCAACGATCTCCATTCCGCCGGTTGCCATGACCTTGCCCATGGATCTAAGCACCCTGTCTCCCTGCATACTTTCAACTATGGGCCAACTGCCATCCTTGCTGAATATCAGCTTGCAATTCCCGAGCTAGCAACCAGGTTGTGTTATCTTAAGACGTCAAAACCAGTCCCGCCGATGCCCTCAACGGCACTCTCCATGGGTGTTGCCACTAACACAAATAGTGGTGCCATTGCATGTGTGCAGGCACCATCATTGCAATCCGCTGCTGCACTCGTCATTGCATCTGCACCGGCACAAAAATCAGGCAGCCTATGGACTCACTGCCGCCATCTGCACATGCACTCATTGAGCCAGGCAGTGGTGCCATCAGTCTGCTCAACGATGTTGGAGATATACTAGTCCCTTCTTTTTTTGCGCATCGAGATATACTAGTTGTGACGACCAATAGGGGAGAATCAATCGCACAAGAGGGGAATTTGGGGAGGAGCAGAGGTAGGGGACGAGAGTAGGTAGGAGAAGGGGAGAGACCGAATTGACTTGTTCTTTCATTAGATACCCAGTACATACCCAGTACACCAGTGGCGGATCTAGAATCTTACCAATGTGGGGGCAAGCATGGGACATGGTGGTTGAACGGCACAAAAATGAGCATAATGTATATAAATATGCACTAGTAGTAAAAGTAAATTTGCAATTTTTTTGTGGGGTCCGTGGCCCCCACCACCCCACCCCTAGATCCGCCACTGCAGTACACTGGAGAGGTTTGGCTAAGTACCCACACAAACGCTACCACTGGTTACAATGGGCCACAGCCGGCCCATGGACTCACTGGGCTCAGCCCGTACTACCCTTCTCCCTAATCAGTCCACCGCTACGCAGTAGCAGGTGTGACAATTGCCCCCTCTTGAGCGGAAGCGTCGTCCTCCCAGATCGGTGCCGTAGGGTAGCGTTGCCTCAGAACTGTTCTTCCCAGGTTGCAGACGCGTCCGAGAGGGATGACCATTGTACTCGGACTTGCACGATGGAGGCGTTCCCTTTCTTGACCATGCGGCGCTCCAGGATAGCTTCCGGTACGAGTGTTGCAGCTGTGAGATCTGGTGTCTTGGGCAGTTCAGAGAATACTGGTGTTTAGTCTGGAGTGAACGGCTTCAGCTGGGACACATGAAAAACGTTGTGAATGCGACTATCAAGTGGCAGAGTTAACCTGTACGCCATGGTGCCAATGCGTTGCTCCACTGGAAAGGGGCCAAAGAATTTGTAGGCCAATTTTGGACAGGGACGATTGGCCACTGTTGACTGAGCATAGGGTTGCAGTTTGAGCAGCACTTGTTCTCCCACGTTGAACATTCTCTCTGTGCGATGACGATCTGCTTTTTGCTTGCATCGGTTCTGAGCACGTGCCAATTGAGTATGCAGTCTGTCATTGTGTTGTGCCCATTCCAATTCTTTGTCTTTGCTGTCAGGCAGATTGGCTGAGATGTTGGGCAAACCACCCAAATTGGGTTCTTGACCATAAAGAGCTTTGAACGGTGAAGTATCGAGCGAGGAGTGATGAGTAGTACTATACCAGAATTCTGCAGTTGGAAGCCACTGGCGCCATTGTTTGGGGCTGTCATGTACAGCACATCGCAAGTACATCTCCAGACACTAATTAACCCGCTCACTCTGGCCATCCGTCTGTGGGTGGTACGCCGTGGAATAGCTGAGCTTGGTACCTGCAGCCTCGAGTAGCCCTCGCCACATAGCACTGGTGAAGACGCGATCTCGATCTGATACGATTGAGTGAGGCACTCCATGTAGTTTGATAATGTTATCCCAAAATGCTCGAGCCACTGTTGCTGCAGAAAAGGGATGTCGAAGGGGGACAAAGTGGGCATACTTCGTAAAACGATCCACCACAACCATGATGACTTCGTAGCCCTCAGATGCTAGCAGTCCCTCGACAAAATCCATAGTGAAATCACGCCAAGGTTCAGTTGGTATGGGCAGCGGTTGCAACAAGCCTGGTGTCTTGAGATGCTCGTGCTTTGCATGTTGGCAGGTTGCACATTGACACACAAAATCCTCCACCACCTGCTTCATGCCACGCCAAGCAAAGAGCTTCTTGATCCATTGATAAGTTGTTGTTACTCCAGAGTGGCCACCCACGGCGCTGGCATG
>NW_021278901.1:0-2428 GCF_002162155.2 Triticum dicoccoides
TTTTTTTTTTGAAACAGAGGCAAAATATTTGCCTCATTCATTAATTAAGGAGAGTTTTGAGTACATGAGAACCGGCTTTACAACATAGCCCATCAACAAAAGATGCAAACGAATTACTCTCGCGGCATGATGATGCTCAGATGTCTAGCCCCCGCGGTGACCCACGTCCTGGCCTCCTCCTGGATGAGTTTTAGGATGTATTGTGGCGGCGTCGATTTCTTCTGGAAGACTCTAGCGTTTCTCTCATTCCAGATGACCCAACATACAAGCATGGTGAGTGAGGCCATGGCCTTCCTGTTTGTTGTACTTGGTTTGAACATGCTTGTCCACCAACACTTGATGTTGCGTTCCGTCCCCCAACTATTCATCTCCAGCGCCCCAAGTCCAAGCCATGCTTTGACCATTCTTCAAATACGCCGGGTAAACCGGCATTTAAAGAAAAGGTGATCGGATGTCTCGTTGGCCCTCCTGCAAAGGGTGCATAGGCCACAATTCTCCCAACCCCTCTTCTGCAGCCTATCCGCAGTGAATGGTCTCATGCATGTATTGATGAATTTCAATGCCATTTGTCTGGTTTATTTTTTGAGGAAGAGTGTCTATAAAGCAATAGTGTTCACTTTAAAGTACTCCCTCTGTTTCCTTTTAGTCCGCATATAAGATTTGTCTCAAGTTAAATGTACTAAAGTTTGACTAAGATTATAGGAAAAATATCAACATCATCACAATATAAAATCGATATCATTAGATGCATCACTTGAATTAACTTTCATATTGTATATCTCTAGTATTGTAGATGTTAATAATTTTGTATGTAATTTTGGTCAACTTTATGAAGTTTGACTTAAGACAAATCGTATATGCAACAACAACAACAAAGCCTTTAGTCCCAAACAAGTTGGGGTAGGCTAGAGGTGAAACCCATAAGATCTCGCAACCAACTCATGGCTCTGGCACATGGATAGCAAGCTTCCACGCACCCCTGTCAATAGCTAGCTCTTTGTCGATACTCCAATCCTTCAGGTCTTTCTTAACGGACTCCTTCCATGACAAATCCTATATGCAAGTACAGTAAAAAAGAAAACGGAGGGATACTTAGTAGCCATTTTAGTCTTTTTACAGGTCAGTGCCTCAGTGGCCTTATTAGTATGGCAATGGGCCTCCAATCTGCCCAGGTATGAGCCCACGATAGAGTTCATGATGAATGAAAGAACTACAGCCTGAATGTATCTACATATTTGACAGCTCTATAAAATTTGACTTAAGACAAATCTTATATGCAAGTACAGAAAAAAAGAAACGGAGACTTAGTAGTCATTTGAGTCTTTTCACAGGTCAGTGCCTCAGTGACCTTATTTAGTATGGCAATGGGCCTCCAATCTGCCCAGGTACGAGAAAAAAGTACAGCCTGAATGTACATATTTAACAGATCTGAATAATTATGAAGTTTTAATAAATAAGTTAAGTCTGATATTTTCCTAAACCTCAGTCGCCTCAGATTGCATTATTATCCTGAAATTGTGCAACATATTTAGTGTTATTATAGTGTATTATTATTGTTGCCATCAAGTCTTCTATGAAGTTTGCATATTCTTTTCCAGCAGCTGATCTTCCCATTCAGACAATCTTTCTGCTTCCATCTTTGGCAACAGGTAAATCAGTTTGTTCTTTGCTTACTACTCCTACTACGTACTAAAGTACTACTACTAATCACCATATATATTCCCAGTACAGTCTATAGATGTTTGCATCCAATTTCGCTGTTCAACCAAGCCGTAGATACATATGGAAAATATGATGAACATTGCCAAGCACACATATGTTCTTGCAATATATCTAGCACTCACATGGGTACACTGATATGTCTGATAGCCATATCATATATAGTAACACAACCAGGACGCATGGTGAGAACACCTACAAATGAGTCTTCACAAGTCCTGTACAAAGTGACTCCCAATCCAATTCTCTAGAAGCACACTCCAAGCCTCATGCCGCTGACCTGAAAATGAGGCGGGGATAAAATTTTGAATTTTTCGCTGCTTCAAAATTATTTCCACTCATAGCAACCATACACAGATTGAAAAATAATTAGAACCATATAACCAAGAGATAATTACATATGTGAATCATCCACCCAACTTTGAAGTGAGGTGGGGATTCTCTCTGAATAAATACTTGCTTCTGAGATACATCTACATAAGCTTTCATATTACTAAACATAAAACTAAGGTTTTCACTCCAACTCCAACAAACTGACAGCAAGCAATTCAAAGAACAAGGAGGTTTTCAAGAACAGAGAACAGGGGGAATCAAAATACTTGTACAAATCAAATGGGTGCATATATATATATATATATATATATATATATATATATATATATATATATATATATATATATATATATATATATATATATATATATATATA
>NW_021278902.1:0-1865 GCF_002162155.2 Triticum dicoccoides
TTTTTTTTCTCTCCTTTTTTCTCTCTCTCTTTTTTTCTCCCTCTTTCCAAAACAAACTAGATAAGATGCAGATTGGATCAAGTGAAGATGTGAACGATCTCAACTATTATTATAACAATGAATGGTGGGTAGCACGTGGTGGAAATTGATGGATGGGTGGTGGACAGCGGAAGAGATAATGATGCAGCGGTGGCGTGACTAATGTGAACAGAACTCGAAACTCTAAACGAACTAGACACTAAGACCAGCAACTCGACACGACGATGCAACCGATAATTCAACTATGCAAGCAATGAAAAGAAAATTGCAAAGGCTCAGACTGGCTTGGACCAAGGATGAATAGATCTAACTCTTTTTTGTGGCTTTTTCGTGGACTGTAGGTATGAAGAACAGACTCGATCTAAACTACGAAAAACTGTAAAATCTCACCGAGCAACCTGGAAATCTGATACCACTTGATAGAGGCGGGGTGTCCCGATCTTTCGATGAGATGATAACTATCGATTTGGTGAAGATGACTTTGACGATCCGACTACAAACGTGCACGACGTTGCGCCTTAGCAATCGCTAAACCAACTCCGAGAGGTTATTGACCACGCTGGAGCACAATCAACCTGACCACGAAGGTCTATTCCTGCAAGCAATCGAAGAACGAGCAAGAATATGATAAAGCAATATGAATATTGTGAATATATATGAAGTATTGATAATGGTGGGGATCCGTAAGCGGTCTTGGTCTGGTCGTTGGACACAAACGAAGTACACGAAGTTGCAATGGCTAACTTTTAACTAAACAATTCCCAAGGAAAAGCTACTAGATGGATCTACTTATATAGGAGCAAGGGGTGGCGGCCAAGGAGGTGGGAGGACGTCCCAAGGCAGCCTAAAACTAAATCTAGGTCGTACAAGGCCAATGGGCCCAAGTGGAGGTGATGTAACACCTTTGGACTTGTAGTTTGACTCGAATTCTGCTGCAACATCAGATTGTTTCGTCCACAACTCAACGCTCCGGACGAATTTGAAGATGATTCCAATTGGGTTGGAAAGTGCACGAAATCTAGTTTCCAACAAAAAAAGAATCACCCAATTCGGAGTCCGTATGAAAAACTTGTGCGCGTTTTGAGTCAGGTATGTCTGTGCAGTCCGAATCTGAATCCAGAACGTGAGAGACTTGGACTCTATCTTCTCTTGGGACAAAAGTGACGTGAGAGAACTTTTTGGACAGCAAATAAACATCTCTTTCTTCCTTATCTTCATATGTGGATTGTACAAATGTCCCATAAACCTGCAATTAGACAAAACACAAAAGTGTGTGAAGTATTTTTGTTCTGGATAACATAAATAGATTATTGAATAGCTTGCACTAGAAATCACCTGACAAATATGCATATATGCAATATTTTTGGTCATATCCAAGGTAGTTATGTCCTCATCATTAGTCCTTGTGCTGTTCCTATTATTCTAGTGCCGAAAAAGGATGGTACATCACGTATGTGTGTTGATTGTAGAGGCATTAATAATATTACTATTCGTTATCGTCATCCTATTCCTAGGCTAGATGATATGCTTGATGAATTGAGTGGCTCTACAATATTCTCCAAAGTTGATTTGCGTAGTGGATACCATCAAATTCGTATGAAATTGGGAGATGAATGGAAAACAGCATTTAAAACTAAGTTTGGATTATATGAGTGGTTAGTCATGCCTTTTGGGTTAACTAATGCGCCTAGTACTTTCATGAGACTAATGAACGAAGTTTTACGTGCTTTCATTGGACGATTTGTGGTAGTCTATTTTGATGATATACTGATTTATAGCAGATCTTTGGAAGAACATTTGGAACATTTACGTGCTGTTTTTATTGC
>NW_021278903.1:0-777 GCF_002162155.2 Triticum dicoccoides
ATACTACGGAAGGATCGAGGAGATCTGGGAGCTGAGCTACGCTGGAGAGAAGGTCCCGATGTTCCGTGTCAGATGGGCCAAGAACGTCATAAAAGAAGACCGATATTTCACCACCATGGTTATACCCGAAGCCAAATCCAAGACCGCGGGCGCAAACGTCACCGCGAAAAATGAGCCATGGGTACTGGCTTCCCAAGTGGACCAATGCTTCTTCATTACCGACCCGCCAAAGCCCAGTCGTGTTGTCGTGAGGAGAGGCAAAAGGAAGATCATCGGAATGGATGGAGTAGCCAATGAGCAAGACTTCGACAAGTACGGCGACCCGAGGATCGAACATGACGACGATGATGAAGTAGCAGCATACACCACAAGAAGAAGCAGGACCACCCTACCTAAAGGACGTCCGTTCCACAGAAGAACTCCATTTGCAAAAAAGAAGGGCAAGAAGATTGTTAACAGATAGCTAGCTAAGATCGATTGTATTTAAATCGCAGCCTTCATTTCTCGATTGTATTTCATGGGCACTTTTTGAACTATCATGAATATTTTTAAATTTCATGGACACTCGATCTCGATCCCCCTCCATCTCGATCGCTATCCCACCTCGCCAGATCCGGTCCCCCTCGCCGCCGAGCACCCCCCGGTCCACCGGCCGCCGCCGCCGACCCCCCGCACCCTGATTCCCCTACTCAACCACCGCCGCCGACCCCCCGCACCCCTCCCCTACTCAACCGCCTCCACCGACCCCCCGCACCCTCCCCCGCTCCACTGGCATTA
>NW_021278904.1:0-1596 GCF_002162155.2 Triticum dicoccoides
CGGGGACACGGCTAATCATGATTAGTTTGTTACTCTGCAGAGGTTTGCGCACTTTTCCCACAAGACTCGATCGCCTCCGTTTGGTTTCTCGCACTACAGGGTGTTTGAGAAGACGGATGACCGAGACATAGTCTTTCAGAAGCGCTAGCACCTTACATGTGGGGTAAACCGGTACACCTACATCCCCTACATCTGCTAGTCTACCCCGTAAGAGTTCGCACAACTTAGTCAACTATGCTAGAGCCCATAGTAGCATGTGGCTGCACACGGAAGTTTCTAGCATGAAAAATCTTATGATCCCTTTGAGCCTGGGTGGCGGTCCAAAATAAAAACAGGCAAGTCCTGATAGACATCAGGTGCCTCAATCCACCCAGATGTGTGTTTAAGTTGCCACCTTAGATAAACCATTAAAATTATCAATCTCACATCTGTCATGGATATCACTCACCCAATCCACGTCTACTAGCATAGCATAGCATAATAAGCAAACGTAGAAGTAACTTCCAAGGTTTCATAAGTAACAGGTAATAGGTACTACCTCATCTACTTCCCATCCCACAATTTAATTAGATCCTAACAATGCAAGTGTTTGAGGGTTTGATCTAATGCAATAAAACTGGGTAGTAGGAAAGATATGATCAAGTGTTACTTGCCTGCAATGTTGATGAAGATGATTCGCACTCAAAACTCTTGATAGATCTAATCGTCATACTCCGGTCAATCTATCGTAGGCAAGCAATAGTAACCACAAAATAAGTACTCATCTAATGCACAGGGAAAAATCGAATGAGAGAACGAGCCAGAAAGTTCAACTTAAGAACTCTGGTTGCAAAGAAAGAACGAGCCGAACAAACGACGAAAAACAAACGGCGGAAGAAAACAACTCGGTTCTAGCAAGTTGAATCTAGGTCAAAATTTTACTGTAGCAAAAGCTTGTTCAAGTTGATTAGACGAAACGGCGGTTTCGAGATGAAACTCCAGGCGCTTGAATCACCTGATTCCGATAAACGAGCGAGAAGATAAACTAGAACGAAGATCGGATCTGAGATCGCGATCGCGGAATAAATCCGACGAGAAGAAAAAGAAGAACGGTTATACGAACAGACGTCGTTAACCGGGAAATAATCGGTGATCACGTTCGTTGAGACGAACGGTCCGAAAGAAGAACGAAAACCAATCTAGGGTTTTCGGGAAAAGAGATCGAACGAAAAACCGATCTAGAACACCGGAACGGTTTAGCGAAAAATCGGAAAGAAAACGAATCGGTAGAGAAGAAAATAATCGGAACGGTTTATAAGAAAAACCGAACCGAGGGAAAGAAGAGACGCGGCGCGGTACCTCCGGCGAACGGCGGCGACGGCGGCGTTGACGCAGGGCGGCGGCGGCGCGGTGACGCATGGTGGCGGTGGCGGCACTAGGGCGCGGGGTTGGGCGGCGTTGGGCGCGGCGGCGATGCACAAGGGCGGCGGCGCGGGTGAGAGGCGCGGGGTGAGGCGCGGCTTGGGTGGTGCGGCGGCGCGGCGTGGGTGTGGCGGCGCGGCGTGGGGCGGCGGAGAGGAGAGGAGAGGTGTTGGTTTGATGTGTTTAGAGGGGGGG
>NW_021278905.1:0-894 GCF_002162155.2 Triticum dicoccoides
TTGGTAGATAAGAAGGCTGGCAAGGTCGATAGAAGTATATTGGATATACATTGTGTTAATGTGTACTTTGCTAGTACTCCTAGTAGCACCAGGGTATTAGATACCGGTTCGGTTGCTAAGTGTTAGTAACTCGAAACAAAAGGCTACGGAATAAACGGAGACTAGCTAAAGGTGAGCTGACGATATGTGTTGGAAGTTTTTCCAAGCTTGATATGATCAAGCATCGCACGCTCCCTCTACCAAAGAGATTGGTGTTAAGCCTAAATAATTGTTATTTGGTGTTTGCGTTGAGCATAGACATGATTGGATTACGTCTATCGCAATACGGTTATTCATTTAAGGAGAATAATGGTTACTCTGTTTATTTGAATAATACCTTCAATGGTCTTACACCTAAAATGAATGGTTTATTAAATCTCGATCGCAGATGATACACATGTTCATGCCAAAAGATAGTAATGATAGTACCACCTACTTGTGGCACTGCCACGTAAGTCATATCGGTATAAAACGCATGAAGAAGCTCCATATTGATGGATCTTTGGGCTCACTCATTTTTGAAAAGTTTGAGACATGCGAACCATGTCTATTGGTGTATATGCATGAAGAAACTCCATGCAAATGGACCGTTTTGACTCACTTGATTTTGAATCACTTGGGACATGCAAATCATACCACATGGGCAAGATGACTGAAAAGCCTCGTTTTCAGTAAGATGGAACAAGATAGCAACTTGTTGGAAGTAACACATTTTGATGTGTGCAGTCCAATGAGTGCTGAGGCATGCAGTGAATATCGTTATGTTCTTACTTCACAGATGATTCGAGTAGATGTTGAGTATATTTGCTTGATGAATCACGAGTCTGAATTATTGAAAGGTTCAAGTAATTTCAG
>NW_021278906.1:0-1463 GCF_002162155.2 Triticum dicoccoides
CTTATTAAAATCAGGAAGTTGGAGTAAAGGAGCATGTGTCAACTTATCTTTCAATACCGTGAAGGCTTCTTCCTGTGCGGTACCCCAAAGAAAAGGCACATCTTTCTTTGTAAGCTCATTGAGAGGTGCAGCAATGGTGCTGAAATCTCTCACAAAACGCCTATAGAATCCAGCGAGGCCAAGAAAACTCCTCACTTGTGTGACCGTTTTGGGCTGCGGCCAACTCTCAATAGCTTCAATCTTGGCTTTATCAACTTCAATTCCCTGTGGAGTAACAACATAGCCAAGAAAAGATACTCGGTCGGTGCAAAAGGTGCACTTCCCAAGGTTACCAAACAAACGTGCATCACGTAGAGCAATAAAAACAGCACGTAAATGTTCCAAATGTTCTTCCAAAGATCTGCTATAAATCAATATGTCATCAAAGTAAACTACCACAAATCGTAAAATGAAAGCACGTAAAACTTCGTTCATTAATCTCATGAAAGTACTAGGTGCATTAGTTAACCCAAAAGGCATGACTAACCACTCATATAATCCAAACTTAGTTTTGAATGCTGTTTTCCATTCATCTCCCAATTTCATACGAATTTGATGGTATCCACTACGCAAATCAACTTTGGAGAATATTGTAGAGCCACTCAATTCATCAAGCATATCATCTAGCCTATGAATAGGATGACGATAACGAATAGTAATATTATTAATGCCTCTACAATCAACACACATACGTGATGTACCATCCTTTTTCGGCACTAGAATAATAGGAACAGCACAAGGACTAAGGGATTCGCGTATATAACCTTTGTCGAGAAGCTCTTGTACTTGACGCATAATCTCCTTCGTCTCCTCTGGATTGGTACGGTATGGTGCACGGTTTGGCAGTGAAGCACCGGGAATTCAGTCAATCTGATGCTCAATCCCTTGAATAGGCGGTAATCCCGGTGGCACGTCTTGTGGAAAGACGTCAGCGAACTCCTGCAAAATGTTAGTGACAGCAGGAGGCAAAGAGGAAGGCACGTCCTCGAATGAAAATAATGCCTCTTTGCACACAAAAGCATAGCAAACAGATTTGCTGAAATCTAGCTCATCAATATTAGATTTGGTGGCAAATAAACATGCACTTTTCAATTTAATTTCAGAAGCAACACTAGATGGTTTATTATTAGGCTTCATTTGCTGCTCAAATTCTTTTGCCACAATCTGATTTTCACTCTTATTCGTCTCCTGTTTTGCTTTATTAGCTCTATTAATATCATCTTTCAAAATGGAATCAGGAGTCATAGGAAGCAAAGTAATATTTTTATCCTTATGAACAAGAGTATAGTGATTGTTTCTACCATGGTGTACAGAATTTTTATCAAATTGCCATGGTCTACCAAGTAATAAGGAACATGCTTGCATAGGTACCACATCACAATCAACATAATCAGCATATGTAGAGATACTAAAATGCAGACGAA
>NW_021278907.1:0-1382 GCF_002162155.2 Triticum dicoccoides
ATTGTAACGAGTCAGTACCACTAGTCACTTTTTTTGCCATGCAGTACCAGCTGTAAGCATAAGTGTTGCAAAACGGTCTGACAGCCGTATAAGCGCGTATTGACCATGTATCTGACCTACCGGGCCCGTGCGTCAGGTGCCACGGTGGCTTACCCGCGCGCACCCGCTCGCACACGCGCGGTCACTCGTCCCGGCCGGCTCGGTCGCATCAAGTAGATGGGTCGGGTCGAATCCGTACGCGACGAAACATAGTTTCTCCCCCCTCCCTTGTCTCCCTCTCCCCTCTAAGGCGATGGCGGCGACGACTCCCGGCGGCGCCGACGGTGCGGGCGGGTACCGAGACCTTCCTGGCCTCGGCCCCGATGACCACTTAGGTCTGGACGACGTCGACGGCTACAGTTCATACTACTCCAGCGCAGACGACGACGATTTGGAGGAGGAGGCCGTGCTGTCCATGGAGGACAGGGTGAAGCTGGCAGAGATATGGGTGACCCACCCTAACAGTAGCCATCAGTGGACCAGTGGAGCTGCTGGTGGCGTGCTGTAATCGTTCTCTTCTCTGCTTCGTTCTGTATATTCAGAACAGGGGGCTAGGGTTAGTTGCTCATGACAGTCTAAATTTGTGCTATCAATTGTAGTTTGGATGATGCTGTTTTGGATGTTTGGATTCATTTTGATGCACAACACAATCTGGATAGGAAGATGTGTATCTCAGATGTGATATTTCTGAACTTATATACACTGGTACACACACAAGGTTATTCTTTCTCTGATGAACTGTACCACATGAAGAATTTAGGCAGAGGAGAGGAAATAGAGCATGAGTTAGAGTTAATTGACACAAACATCAAACTGTAACAACTTAAGAAGGAATATGAGCATAGATTAGTCCTGGATTTGCTAGTGAGGGCAACAACACCTTTTGTATGTTAGATAGAAGGAGATTTAGTGAGATCAAACTACAGCAACGGAAGGAAGAAAATTTAGCAACTATATTGTATAAACCACCTATTGTGTATGATCTCAGTGAGCCTGCAGTTCTTGCTGTTGAACAACAAGGTCTTGTTTTTCATAGTCAGTGCACACAAGAGAGCAGAAATTTCAGTAAGGGGAAGCTCAAAGCTGTGATGGAGGAAGAGGCACTGGTAGAGGAGGGACACAATAACAGTGATGACTCTGAGGCTGCTGCATATGACAGTGATAACAATCCTTTCTGCATGGAGAAGTACAGGATAATTGAAGACACAGAGATAATTGAGGGGAATAAACTAGCAGAACAAGAAGTTGAAGATGAAGATTCAGATGAGGATTTAGAAGAGGAACAATTACATTATGAGGGTGACACTGAGGTTGAGGACTTGTTTGAGAGTGAGGAGGAGGAG
>NW_021278908.1:0-1172 GCF_002162155.2 Triticum dicoccoides
CCTATGACTATGAGATTATGCAACTCCCGTTTGCCGGAGGAACACTTTGGGTGCTACCAAACGTCACAACGTAACTGGGTGATTATAAAGGAGCATTACAGGTGTCTCCAAAGGTAGATGTTGGGTTGGCGTATTTCGAGATTAGGATTTGTCACTCCGATTGTCGGAGAGGTATCTCTGGGCCCTCTCGGTAATGCACATCACATAAGCCTTGCAAGCACTGCAACTAATATGTTAGTTGTGAGATGATGTATTACGGAACGAGTAAAGAGACTTGCCGGTAACGAGATTGAACTAGGTATTGGATACCGACGATCAAATCTCGGGCAAGTAACATACCGATGACAAAGGGAACAACGTATGTCGTTATGCGGTCTGACCGATAAAGATCTTCGTAGAATATGTAGGAGCCAATATGGGCATCTAGGTCCCGCTATTGGTTATTGACCGGAAACGTGTCTTGGTCATGTCTACATTGTTCTCGAACCCGTAGGGTCCGCACGCTTAAGGTTACGATGACAGTTATATTATGAGTTTATGCATTTTGATGTACCGAAGGTTGTTCGGAGTCCCGGATGTGATCACGGACATGACGAGGAGTCTCGAAATGGTCGAGACGTAAAGATTGATATATTGGAAGCCTATGTTTGGACATCGAAAGTGTTCCGGGTGAAATCGGGATTTTACCGGGTTACCGGGAGGTTACCGGAACCCCCCGGGAGCCATATGGGCCTTCATGGGCCTTAGTGGAAAGGACAAAGGGGCAGCCCAAGGTGGCTGCGCCTCTTCCCCCTCCCCTAGTCCTATTAGGACTAGGAGAAGGTGGCCGGCCCCCCTCTCTCCCTTCCCCTCCGAGGAATCCTAGTTGGACTAGGATTGGGGGGAGGAATCCTACTCCCAGAGGGAGTAGGACTCTCCTGCGCCTCCCTCTTTGGCCGGCCAGCCTCCCCTCCTCTCCTCCTTTATATACGGAGGCAGGGGCACCTCTAAACACACAAGTTGACACAAGTTGATCCACGTGATCGATTCCTTAGCCGTGTGCGGTGCCCCCTGCCACCATATTCCTCGATAATACTGTAGCGGAGTTTAGGCGAAACCCTGCTGCTGTAGTTCATCAAGATCGTCACCACGCCGTCGTGCTGACGAAACTCTTCCCCGACACTTTGCTGGAT
>NW_021278909.1:0-1635 GCF_002162155.2 Triticum dicoccoides
TGGCCCCGGGTGCGCCATTAGTATCAAATTTTTTTTAACTAGTGCGCCTGTCCAAACATACTAATGGCGCATCCAGACACAGTGCGCCATTACTAGTTGTAACTAGTAATGGCGCACCAGGCGGAAAGTGCGCCACTAATGTTGTTTTTTATTATATTTTTATTCCCTTTTTTGCAAAACTACTAATGGCGCACTCTTCCACCGTGCGCCATTACTATTTTAAACTAGTAATGGCGCACTGTGGGACAGTGCGCCATTAGTATTTTTTTTGCAAAACTACTAATGGCGCACCACCAGGAGGTGCGCCATTAGTAACCTGGATTACTAATGGCGCATTTAAAGTTGGTGCGCCATTAGTAAGTGGGCAGCAACAAGATATTTTGGACAGCCTCTCCTACCCACACTCACTTTCTCCCCACTTCATTCTCTCCACCTCCTCCTTGTCTCGGGTGCCTCCTCTTTTTCACCTCATTTCCACCATAGATTCATTCAATTTAAGTGGTTAAATTACCTTGTTTTGATAGGTAAGTAAGGGGGGAAGCTATATTTATGTTGTTCTCCCTACAACAATGTGCACATGCACTTTTTATGGCCTAGCTAGATCTATGTATGTTCGTGGTGTTGCATATGTTTGTGGTGTTGCATATGTGTTTGTGTTTGGAGGCGTACCGGTATTTGAAATTCGATAGTTGCCAATATTTTGCCGGAATGTTGATTCATTTCCGTTTCGGCGAGAATTTTGGCATTAAGCATTCTTTTTGGTCCCATTTTTAGGGAAAGTCATGCCAAATTTTTTCTTGGTTCTAAAATATCGTTTTGCTCTACCCCGCAGGCGACCATGGTCCGCATGATGACCGAAGGCATCGTGAATAGGTTTTTGAGGTCCGCGAAGGCCGAGATGCTTCAAAAGAATGAGACGGAGATAAGATGTCCGTGTCGAAGATGTAAGCTGAAGAGCCTTATTGCGGACCCGGAATCCGGGCAGGTGCGGGACCACCTGCTCTTGCGTGGTTTCATGGATGGCTATCGGTGGCAAGGTAATGAAGATGACTACAAAGTCGTCCATGGGGGCCGGGTAAGAAATGAGGAAGGGCAGCAAGACAACCACCGCGGCTCGGGCGGGCGAGAAGACGAAGAATCCCCAGGAGATGATCACGACGGTGATGCTGTACACAGTCATCATGTAGAAGATGCAGGACATGATGATGAGGAAGATGTCACACCCTAGCTAGTCATGCATTAGAGTGTTGCATCATGTTTACTCTTTCATCAGAAACTTGAAATGGGGATGACAGAACCCCCAGTCCCCTCTGAAACCAATTAGGGTTTACTAAAAACTTTTTCAATGAACCTGAAATGCCCTTCTAAAATGCCCATCATTTTTGTCTTGGTTCAGAACCTCTGCCAAAAGTGGTGCACATTTTCCTAGGCCATCCTAGGGTTTTTGATTTAAATCATAAGTATTTGAATTTGGGCATTTAAAATTATATAAAATATTTAAATGCTCAAATAACTCCAAACTAAAATGTTTCATGTTGGAAATAATCCAACTATGGACCAGGAGTAGTTTGGTGATTTTTGAAGTTGCCTAAGTATTTTATTAAATTCAACAAAGTTGCAGAAGTATTAAAAAAA
>NW_021278910.1:0-1572 GCF_002162155.2 Triticum dicoccoides
GAAACTCCATACTGATGGACTTCTGGAATCACTTGATTATGAATCACTTGGTACTTGCGAACCGTGCCTCATGGGCAAGATGACCAAAACACTGTTCTCCGGATCTATGGAGAGAGCAACAGATTTGTTGGAAATCATACATACAGATGTATGTGGTCCGATGAATGTTGAGGCTCGTGGCGGATATCGTTATTTCCTCACCTTCACAGATGATTTGAGCAGATATGGGTATATCTACTTGATGAAGCACAAGTCTGAAACATTTGAAAAGTTCAAAGAATTTCAGAGTGAAGTAGAAAATCATCGTAACAAGAAAATAAAGTTTCTACGATCTGATCGTGGAGGAGAATATTTGAGTTACGAGTTTGGTTTACATTTGAAACAATGTGGAATAGTTTCGCAACTCACGCCACCTGGAACACCACAGCGAAATGGTGTGTCCGAACGTCGTAATCGTACTTTACTTGATATGGTGCGATCTATGATGTCTCTTACCGATTTACCGCTATCGTTTTGGTGTTATGCTTTAGAGACGGCCGCATTCACGTTAAATAGGGCACCATCAAAATCCGTTGAGACGACGCCTTATGAACTGTGGTTTGGCAAGAAACCAAAGTTGTCGTTTCTCAAAGTTTGGGCCTGCGATGCTTATGTGAAGAAACTTCAACCAGATAAGCTCGAACCCAAATCGGAGAAATGTGTCTTCATAGGATACCCAAAGGAGACAATTGGGTACATCTTCTATCACAGATCTGAAGGCAAGATTTTCGTTGCTAAAATCGGATCCTTTCTAGAAAAGGAGTTTCTCTCGAAAGAAGTGAGTGGGAGGAAAGTAGAACTTGATGAGATAACTGTATCTACTCCCTTATTGGAAAGTAGTTCATCACAAGAACCGGTTCCTGTGACAACTACACCAATTAGTGAGGAAGCTAATGATATTGATCATGAAACTTCAGATCAAGTTTCTACTGAACCTCGTAGGTCTACCAGAGTAAGATCCACACCAGAGTGGTACGGAAATCCTATTCTGGAAGTCATGTTACTAGACCATAATGAACCTACGAACTATGAGGAAGCGATGATGAGCCCAGATTCCGCAAAATGGCTAGAGGCCATGAAATCTGAGATAGGATCCATGTATGAAAACAAAGTATGGACTTTGGTTGACTTGCCCGATGATCGGCAAGCCATTGAGAATAAATGGATCTTTAAGAAGAAGACTGACGCTGATGGTAATGTTACTGTCTATAAAGCTCGACTTGTTGCAAAAGGTTTTCGACAAGTTCAAGGGGTTGACTACGATGAGACTTTCTCACCCGTAGCGATGCTTAAGTCTGTCCGAATCATGTTGGCTATTGCTGCATTTCATGATTATGAAATTTGGCAAATGGATGTCAAGACTGCATTCTTGAATGGATTTCTAGAAGAAGAGTTGTATATGATGCAACCTGAAGGTTTTGTTGATCCAAAAGGTGCTGACAAAGTGTGCAAGCTCCAATGTTCCATTTATGGACTGGTGCAAGCATCTCGGAGTTGGAATAAACGTTTTGATAGTGTGATCAAAGCATATGG
>NW_021278911.1:0-2939 GCF_002162155.2 Triticum dicoccoides
CCCCCCCCCCTTTAGTACCGGTTCGTCATGAACCGGCGCTAAAGTGCAAACACGTGGCACGAGCCAGGCCCGTGTGCGTGTAGGACATTAGTACCGGTTGGTAACACCAACCGGTACTAAATGTTTGGGTGTTTTTTTTTATTTTTGCTTTAATTTTGTGTTTTCAATTTGGCTTTATTTTCCATTTAATTCTTTTTTGTTTGCTGGTATTTCACGATACTACAAATTGTACACGTTATGCATATATATTAAATAGATTTTCTCGTACGTCGAACCGCATATATATATATATATATATATATATATATATATATATATATATATATATATATAATATATATATCATCGAATGTCTCACAACCAACACCATTAACTATTCACACATGTACACATGTATATACATATACAATTTCTACTACATGTTGCCTTGGTGCCTTCGGAGCACGATGACAAGTGGTTCATGGGGGCGGTAGCGGGTAATAGTATTCTCCTTTCGGATCTATGACCTGGTCGAGCAAAAATCCGGCTATTTCCTCTTGAAGTGCTTGTATGCGGTCCGATGGTAGGAGCTTATCCTGCACCGATCTGAACTGTTAAGAAGGAGATCAATATGCATGTGTGTTAGTTGTGTGACTAGATATCGATAATGGTGTGAATAGTGTTCTGACAAAAACGTACCCAGTCCTGTCTATCAGATCTGCTCCTTTCGCACGTCATCATGTGAATGTTCTCGCAAACGTAGTATGCACACAGATTATTCCCTTTCGCCTGCCTCAGGGCTTTTACGAGAATGGAATTGAATCAGATAATGATATTGAAACAAGAATTAAAGAGATGGTAGCTAGCTAGTACTACTTAATTACTTACCTTGGGTCGATGCCAAAACAACTTTTTTGGCCACGTGCCTGGAGTCACCTTGATGAACTTTGGCCATGCCCTGCCCGCCGGCAAAGAAAATTAATAAAGGGGTTATTAAATAGTTCATATCAGGAACTAATTAATAGTTAATAATGATTGAAATTACCTGTTGACTATCCCATTCACGATGGTGTAGTCTGTATCTTCTTTAGTTAGTGAGTCCAGTAATTTAACTTTTCCTTCCTCAACTTTAATGTCTAACAAGACCCAGTGCCAACTGCATACACACACGTTTGCATGTCTTAATTAAGCGGGCATGTGCATAAAATTAATAAACTACCGTAAACCATATACACTTAATTATTAACATCTAGCTAGCTAGTAAGCAAAAACAGAATTTTTAGTACAAGATAGTGTGACTCACGGGAAGTTGTAAGGAAGTAGTATATCTTCATTGGTATTGAGGCGCTTCAAGAACTCTACCATGCTTTCTTCTACATCATCTCGACAATATTCAATCTGCCATATGTCCTGATTAATGGTATTTGGGTCAATGAACCCAACGCCATAGCGTCCAGCTTTTTTCATTTCATACATCTTCATCCTGCATATAATACCACAGAAACAGAATATAGTGAGGATAATTACATGTAATGATTGATCAAAATTATCACTACATAACTAACTTAAATTACAGAAAGAAATCACTTACAGACAATAGCAATTGACGATAGACTTGTCGAGTGCGTCTTGATTAAATAACTGAAATAGTTCTGGATAGTCAATGGCCAGAGCTTTCTCATGGTAATAATGTTCATGCTTGACATTCACCATGAGGGACTCTCGATTGAAAATATTGGTAATGTTCATGTACCATTGATGCAATTGATCATTCTCGTTGGGAGGTCCTTGACCTTGTCTGGATGGACCAAAGGTTTGCCCCGGACATATTGCCATGCTATTTCTGATTCTTTAAGCGCAGACATGGGCTCGATTTTGAGGAGTTGTCCAACAGAGATATTGAGCATTTGAGCCTGCATTATATGATCCTCTGTTATTACCACATCGCCATGCTGGGGAACGCTAACGGTTTGCCCACAATAATATTTGGCGCGCGTACTACGCCTCTCATGTGTTGTTGGCACAACAAGCGGGGGGATCGCTTGCGCCGCCTGTTCTCCCAACTGGGGAACGGTTTTCCCGCATTTTTTGCCAGCTGCTTTTTGGCTCGAGCTTGAGCTCACTTCCTTCTGTAGTCGTGCTCGATGTGCCTTCCTGATTTGGCACTCATAGTTCGAGTCAACAGGCTTGGGAGCTGGTTCTCTAGCCATACGAATGAAGTGGTCAATTACTTTCTCAGGCACTTTCTCCTCTGGCGGGGGTGCCGGTTTCGGTCCAAAATGGGCGTCCACTTGGTCTTGCACTATGGCTGTGTTTTGCTCCTTAGTCATGTCATAAGGCCTCTGAGGAAGAGGAGCGAGGCTTGGACCATATTTATATCGCTTGCCTTCGCCTGTACTTCCTGAACTACCTCGACTCGTACCGCTACGCACCAAAGCTGCGGGATGTCTCTTCTACGATTGCTGAGACGGCGGAGACGGCTGACGTGGAGTTGGACCAGGAGAAGTGGCCTGACGATGTGCCGGACTTGAAGCAGGAGGTGTGGCCTGACACGATGCCGGACTTGCAACCGGAGAAGTGGCATGACGCTGTGCCGAGCTTGAAACCGGAGGAGTCAGCTCACGCGTTCTGGGACTTGGAGGAGGTGGCGGACTTTGAGGAGGAGTCGTCTCACGCGTTCGTGGACTTGTAGGAGCGGGAGTCTACTGACTCGGTGGCGGACTTCGAGGAGTCGGCAGACGACGCGGTGTCGGTGGACTTCGAAAGATTATGCAATTCTTTCTCCATAGGATGATACGATGTATGGCCTCTCCGAGTGTGCGCTCGTCTTCACCTCTAGGAATGTCAAGCGTTAGCCCCGAATATGGGTCCACCACTTCATCAACCATGACACGAGCATAGCCCTCTGGAATCAGGATGCAATGGTAGGTTGCTTCGGGGGTAACTGGAAAAGCAACGTC
>NW_021278912.1:0-1113 GCF_002162155.2 Triticum dicoccoides
CCCCCCCCCCCCAGCAAGCCCCTTGCCGGGGAAAATTCCGGGGCCACAGTCGGGCCTGCACCCGAAGAGTTTTCGCCACCTCACCACTGCTCCAGTGCGAGGGCCAGCTTGCCAGCTAGGCAGACGCCTGTGTGGCGGCATGCAGATCTTCGTGGAGGCTCTACCACTGCGCCAACACAACAGCAACCAGCCAGCCTAGCTTTGCATGCCTCATCAGCGTGGACGCGTGTCAGGGCAAGGAGAGGCGGCGACGGACGATACGACTCCAGTTACCGCCCCCAATAAAGCAATAGGGCATGTAGGCATCACATTAAATGTGTTTGACCTACGATGTCAGGGATAAGCTTGTACACTGTAGATACTTTACAGCTCCTGTGTGCCAACGTGGCCACTCCTTGGACGTATAAAAGGAGGCCGAGCCATACTGAGAGAGGATTCAGCCCTTTTGGACTGGGCATGCACCGCAACTACTTCAAGAGTTCAAGAACACAGAATAAATAGACAAGCAGGACTAGGATTTTATGCACCAGTGCGACTGACGGTGTCCTGGACTAGGGGGTACTCAACGTCTCGTCTCCCGATCAAATGGATTGGGCCAAGGACCCCCATGGCCGTATATTCAAGGAAGAATCCACAAGACTTGGCGATCAAGACAAGGACTCCTCCCCCACCGGCGTATTTGGCTAGGACTCTTATTATCCTAGGCCTCTGGTGCATTATATAAACCGGGGCCAGGCTAGTCGATAGATATAGACAACAACAATCATACCATAGGCTAGCTTCTAGGGTTTAGCCTCCTTAATCTCGTGGTAGATCTACTCTTGTAACACACATTATCAATATTAATCAAGCAGGACGTAGGGTTTTACCTCCATCAAGAGGGCCCGAACCTGGGTAAAACATCGTGTCCAATGTCTCTTCTTAACATCCGCCCAGACGCATAGTTCGGGACCCCCTACCCGAGATCCGCCGGTTTTGACACCGACATTGGTGCTTTCATTGAGAGTTCCGCTGTGTGATCGGCGAAAGGATCAATGGCTCGACTGCAGGTCAACTGCGACGTCGGCTTCTTCGTCACCAGCTCGACTGGTCACCTTGGCTTGACCGAGGACT
>NW_021278913.1:0-1239 GCF_002162155.2 Triticum dicoccoides
AGGCTGAGAACTGTGACATCATCAACAACATCAATGCCAAGCCTCAATGGGGAACGTGCCTAGTGGCATGCAGACCTTTGTGAAGACTGATGGACTGTAGGTCTACGTGGGACCAGAAGACGAAAGACCCCCCCCCCCAGCAAGCCCCTTGCCGGGGAAAATTCCGGGGCCACAGTCGGGCCTGCACCCGAAGAGTTTTCGCCACCTCACCACTGCTCCAGTGCGAGGGCCAGCTTGCCAGCTAGGCAGACGCCTGTGTGGCGGCATGCAGATCTTCGTGGAGGCTCTACCACTGCGCCAACACAACAGCAACCAGCCAGCCTAGCTTTGCATGCCTCATCAGCGTGGACGCGTGTCAGGGCAAGGAGAGGCGGCGACGGACGATACGACTCCAGTTACCGCCCCCAATAAAGCAAGAGGGCATGTAGGCATCACATTAAATGTGTTTGACCTACGATGTCAGGGATAAGCTTGTACACTGTAGATACTTTACAGCTCCTGTGTGCCAACGTGGCCACTCCTTGGATGTATAAAAGGAGGCCGAGCCATACTGAGAGAGGATTCAGCCCTTTTGGACTGGGCATGCACCGCAACTACTTCAAGAGTTCAAGAACACAGAATAAATAGACAAGCAGGACTAGGATTTTATGCACCAGTGCGACTGACGGTGTCCTGGACTAGGGGGTACTCAACGTCTCGTCTCCCGATCAAATGGATTGGGCCAAGGACCCCCATGGCCGTATATTCAAGGAAGAATCCACAAGACTTGGCGATCAAGACAAGGACTCCTCCCCCACCGGCGTATTTGGCTAGGACTCTTATTATCCTAGGCCTCTGGTGCATTATATAAACCGGGGCCAGGCTAGTCGATAGATATAGACAACAACAATCATACCATAGGCTAGCTTCTAGGGTTTAGCCTCCTTAATCTCGTGGTAGATCTACTCTTGTAACACACATTATCAATATTAATCAAGCAGGACGTAGGGTTTTACCTCCATCAAGAGGGCCCGAACCTGGGTAAAACATCGTGTCCAATGTCTCTTCTTAACATCCGCCCAGACGCATAGTTCGGGACCCCCTACCCGAGATCCGCCGGTTTTGACACCGACATTGGTGCTTTCATTGAGAGTTCCGCTGTGTGATCGGCGAAAGGATCAATGGCTCGACTGCAGGTCAACTGCGACGTCGGCTTCTTCGTCACCAGCTCGACTGGTCACCTTGGCTTGACCGAGGACT
>NW_021278914.1:0-1191 GCF_002162155.2 Triticum dicoccoides
AGATGAAGCACACCTCTAGAGAAATGGAGTGGAACAGATGACGAAGGTTCACTAGGTAGACAACGATTCCACACCTAAGAAGGTGGTGAACGGTTGTCAACGTAGCGAGGAGTTGAGTTGCCATGATACCACGACGAAACATCCTGGAGGGGGGTGATTCGTAGATTATTATCTTAAGTGGCAAAAAGAATTACCTTTGATATAGAGATCGTTAAGACTCTCTATATCAGCCTAAGGCAAATCACAGCAATCGATTGGCGGGGTTGGTAGAATGGCATACTTGGACTTGGATGATGTGGATTACCTTGTTGAAGACAACGTAATGGATGATTTTGCTTATCACCGGAAATGGAAGAGACCCATGGTAGAATGGCACATTGGCGGTGCAAGCTAGGAACAAAATGCAAATGCTGGGAATGATTCTGGTAACTGGGGAAGAACCCAACAATAGAGAGTGAATTCACTGTTTGAAAAGGTCATAGCATTTGCCGAGGAAACTGAGAGGAATCCCAGTTAGAGATGATGATAACACGTAGTGCTTGTGCGTGCTCTCAAGAACTTGAGCATTTTCATAATCATCAAGGTTTTATCAACAACCGCGTCAAGGGTGCTGACAACACAACATACTACCATGATAAATAGCGATGGACGATGCAGATGCGAAGGAGGATAACACTTTCTCAGATTTCACCTTAGCGAGGCCAGGCAAATAAAATCTGGATGATCGACCGAGAGACATTTAGCACTCCGCTTCTAATGTTATCCTTGATGTGCTAGTATAACCCATTCATAGATATGGTTTGATATCTAAAACATCAAGTAAAAGGTCGGACTTCGGGAACACAAAAATCCATAGGGGCAACTAGGGAGTAAATCCTACGAAATCCCTATGGGGGGGTGGCCAACTTCCTCAAACAAGATACTATAATAATAGGTCTACCGGATGGGTGTGTTGGCCACGACATCCACCTTACCGGTTATCGAGAGACCAATATTATAGTTCTTAGGGAAATGTTCCAACCATCATATCTGCCTGAGATTCAGCTCTGGTTGGTGTTAGGATATTCCAGGCTCATCGAGTCTTAGGAAGAAAAATGAAAGTTTGCAACACAAATCGACGAGATGACGTTGCGGGATTCTCGGGAGATGAACTACGATAGCAAGCTCCAAAACATGAGCTGGTTCTGCTAC
>NW_021278915.1:0-2449 GCF_002162155.2 Triticum dicoccoides
TATTTTTAATTGTTCTTTTGTTTTGTTTTCTGCATTATTTATTTTCTTTTGTTTTTTGCTTTATTTTTTAATTCTTTTTTCTTTTAGTTTTAGAAAAATTATAAACTTTCTGTTAGTGCCATTAGTTTTCAAATTTGAAAACACTTTTTTGTTTTTTTGTTTTCTTTCTTGCTTTATTTATTTTATTTTGTTTCTACTTACAACAAAATACTTATTGTTGCTATTTTTAATTATTACGATGGCCGAACCATAAGACATTAAAACATTTCAAATGAACTATGAAAAAGTTGAAAGTTGGCATGGTATCATAAATTCACCCACATAGCATGTGCATGTACAAAACGGACAATGGTATCATACTCGTGTGTTACAAAGTTGGCATGGTATCATCATAATAGTTGCGGGAGAAAGTCTTCACTTTTTCTTCGCTTGTGTCATTTGCTTATTGCGCCGTAACCATGGATAATCTTCATCGCTTATCAAGATGCTGGGGTCAGCCTTGACTTTGAAGGGAGGAATTTCATGAAACTTTTTATAATCTTCAGACATGTCTGTCTTGCCCTCCACTCCCACGATGTCCCTTTTTCCTGAAAGAACTATGTGGCGCTTTGGCTCATCGTATGATGTATTCGCTTTTTTATCTTTTCTTTTTCTCGGTCTGGTAGACATGTCCTTCACATAGATAATCTGTGCCATATCATTGGCTAAGACGAACGGTTCGTCAGTGTACCCAAGATTTTTCAGATCCACTGTTGTAATTCCGTACTGTGGGTCTACCTGTACCCCGCCTCCTGACAGATTGACCCATTTACACTTAAACAAAGGGACCTTAAAATCATGTCCGTAGTCAAGTTCCCATATGTCCACTATGTAACCATAATATGTATCCTTTCCCCTCTCGGTTGTTGCATCAAAGCGGGCACCGCTGTTTTGGTTGGTGCTCTTTTGATCTTGGTCAATCGTGTAAAATGTATTCCCATTTATCTCGTATCCTTTCCAAATCGTAACAGTCGAAGATGGTCCCCTGGACAACAAGTACAGCTCATCACAAACAGTGTTGTCACCTCTGAGACGTGCTTCCAACCAACTGCTGAAAGTCCTGATGTGTTCACATGTAATCCAGTCGTCGCACTACTCCGGGTGTTTGGGGCGCAGACTGTTCTTGTGTTCATCGACATACGGGGTCACTAAGGTAGAGTTCTGTAGAACTGTGTAGCGTGCTTGAGACCAAGAATATCCGTCCCTGCATATTAGTGAGTCCCTTCCAAGCGTGCCTTTTCCAGTCAGTCTCCCCTCATACCGCGATTGAGGGAAACCTATCTTCTTAAGGCCAGGAATGAAGTCAACACAAAACCCGATGACATCCTCTGTTTGATGGCCCATGGAGATGCTTCCTTCTGGCCTAGCACAGTTACGGACATATTTCTTTAGGACTCCCATGAACCTCTCAAAGTGGTACATATTGTGTCGAAATGCAGGGCCCAAAATGACAATCTCGTCAACTAGATGAACTAGGACGTGCGTCATGATATTGAAGAAGGATGGTGGGAACACCAGCTCGAAACTGACAAGACATTGCACCACATCACTCCTTAGCCTAGATCGATCACCTTTTGAGATTTTGCATTGAGGAATGCACATAGCTTCACAATGGCTAATCGGACATTTTCCGGTAGAAGCCCCCTCAATGCAACCGGAAGCAGTTGCGTCATAATCACGTAGCAGTCATGAGACTTTAGGTTCTGAAACTTTTTCTCTGACATATTTATTATTCCTTTTATATTCGACGAGAAGCCAGTCGGGACCTTCATACTAAGCAGGCATTCAAAGAAGATTTCCTTCTCTTCTTTGGTAAGAGCATAGCTGGCAGGACCTTCATACTGCTTTGGAGGCTTGCCGTCTTTTTCGTGCAAACGTTGCAGGTCCTCCCGTGCTTCAGCTGTATCTTTTGTCTTCCCATACACGCCCAAGAAGCCTAGCAGGTTCACGCAAAGGTTCTTCGTCACGTGCATCACGTCGATCGAAGAGCGGACCTCTAGGTCTTTCTAGTAGGGTAGGTCCCAAAATATAGATTTCTTCTTCCACATGGGTGTGTGTCCCCCAGCGTCACTCGGAACAGCTAGTCCGCCGGGACCCTTTCCAAAGATTACGTGTAAATCATTGACCATAGCAAGTACGTGATCACCGGTACGCATGGCGGGCTTCCTCCGGTGATCTGCCTCGCCTTTGAAATGCTTGCCTTTCTTTCGACATTGATGGTTGGTCGTAAGAAATCGACGATGGCCCAGGTACACATTCTTCATGCAGCTTCCCAGGTATACACTATTGGTGTCAAGTAAACAGTGCGTGCATGCGTGGTATCCCTTGTTTGTCTGTCCTGAAAGGTTACTGAGAGCGGGCCAATCGTTGATGGTCACGAACAGCAACGCCTTTAGGTGAAATTCCTCCT
>NW_021278916.1:0-1340 GCF_002162155.2 Triticum dicoccoides
TCAATCCTGAAAGATGCTAATAAGTATGCAAAGCTCCATCAATCCTTCTAAGGACTGGAGTAAGCATCTTGGAGTTGGAATGTACACTTTGATGAGATGATCAAAGATTTTGGGTTTATAGAAAGTTTATGAGAAACTTGTATTTCCAAAGAAGTGAGTGGGAGCACTATAGAATTTCTGATGAGTATATGTTGTTGACATATTATTGATCGGAAATGATGTAGAATTTCTGGAAAGCATGCAGAGTTATTTGAAAAGTGTTTTTCAATGGAAAGCCTGGATTAAGCTACTTGAACATTGAGCATCAAGATCTATAAGGATAGATCAAAATTCTTAATGGTACTTTCAAATGAGCACATACCTTGACATGATCTTGAAGGTGTTCAAGATGGATCAGTCAAAGAAGGAGTTCTTGCCTGAGTTGTAAGGTATGAAGTCTTAAAGCTCGACCACGGCAGAAGAAAGAGGAAGGACGAAGGTCGTCCCCTATGCTTTTGTCATAGGCTCTCTACAGTATGCTATGCTGTGTGCCGCACCTGAACTGTGCCTTGCCATGAGTCAGTCAAGGGGTACAAGAGTGATCCAAGAATGGATCACAGGACAGCGGTCAAAGTTATCCTTAGTAACTAGTGGACTAAGGAATTTTCTCGATTATGGAGGTGGTAAAAGAGTTCGTCGTAAAGGGTTACGCCGATGCAAACTTTGACACTAATCCAGATTATTCTGAGTAGTAAACTGGATTCGTATAGTAGAACAGTTATTTGGAATAGCTCCAAATAGAACGTGGTAGCTGCATCTAGGAGATGACATAGAGATTTGTGAAGTACATACGGATCTGAAAGATTCAGACCCGTTGACTATAACATCTCTCACAAGCATAACATGATCAAACCCAGAACTCATCGAGTGTTAATCACATGGTAATGTGAACTAGATTATTGACTCTAGTAAACTCTTTGGGTGTTAGTCATATGGGGATGTGACCTTGAGTTTTAATCACATATCGATGTGAACTGGATTATTGACTCTAGTGCAAGTGGGAGACTGTTGGAAATATGCCCTAGAGGCAATAATAAATTAGTTATTATTATATTTCCTTGTTCATGATAATCGTTTATTATCCATGCTAGAATTGTATTGATAGGAAACTCAGATACAAGTGTGGATACATAGACAACACCATGTCCCTAGTAAGCCTCTAGTTGACTAGCTCGTTGATCAATAGATGGTCACGGTTTCCTGGCCATGGACATTGGATGTCGTTGATAACGAGATCACATCATTAGGAGAATGATGTGATGGACAAGACCCAATCCTAAGCCTAGCACAAGATCATGTAG
>NW_021278917.1:0-626 GCF_002162155.2 Triticum dicoccoides
AGCTTACAGTGCTAGTTCAACTCTAGTGTAAAATTATATGTAGTAGGCTATAGAGCTAGTTCAACTCTAGTGTAAAATTATTTGAACTAGCTTATAGAGCTAGTTCAACTCTAGTGTAAAATCATTTGTAATAGGCTACAGAACTAGTTCAACTCTAGTGTAAAATCATTTGTATTAGGCTATAGAGCTAGTTCAACTCTAGTGTAAAATTATTTGAACTAGCTTATAGAGCTGGCTCAACTCTAGTGTAAAATTGATTCAACTAGCTTATAGAGTTAGTTCAATTGTAGTGTAAAATTATTTGTACTAGGCTATAGAGCTAGTTCAACACTAGTGTAAAATTATTTGAACTAGCTTATAGAGCTAGTTCAACTCTAGTGTAAAATTATTTCTACTAGGTTATAGAGCTAGTGCAACTCAAGTGTAAAATTATTTCAACTTGCTTATAGAGCTAGTTCAACTCTAGTGTAAAATTATTTAAACTAGCATATAGTGCTAGTTCAACTCTAGTGTAAAATTATTTGAAGTAGATTATAGAGCTAGTTCAACTCTAGTGTAAAATTATTTGTACTAGGCTATAGAGCTAGTTCAACTATAGTGTAAAATTATTTTAACTGGCTTATAGA
>NW_021278918.1:0-1543 GCF_002162155.2 Triticum dicoccoides
TGGAAGACGCGCGAGCAATTCATTAAATCTGTTATCGAGCTTTGTTTCGAACGTCTTCTCAAGGCCAGTGATCTTCTCCATGGCCTCTTCAAAATTGTTCAGCACATCTTGCACCTGTTCAGTCATCATTTGCTGAAACTTATCATGAAGCTCCTTGTTCGATAAATTCTCCCAGTCAATCTCGTCGGCTTGTGATCCTGGCATGGTTAGCAGCAATAGAAACACACAAGAATATGATCCTACAGACTACGAACAAGTGGTGGTGGTGGGTGTCACAAATCCGTCAAGCAAAACTCAAATTCTTACCAGTTCTTACCCAGCAACAGGCGGTGATCGGCAACCGTTGTAGTCAAAACTCTCAAAGCTTGGATAGAGCGATTACCAGGGAGAGTCAAACGCACGACGTAGATGTATGTGGAGCTGGGAAGGCTTATACTATGGTAGCAAAAAAAGGTCAGCAATAATCAATTCAGAGATGCAAAGTTGAATAAACGCTCAACGACGGTACTGTGCTGGTCCTAGGCTAGACTGTGCTAGAGACGCGAGCCTAGAACACCAACAAAATCACGGCGCGGCACGTAAACAAGGGAAAAGCACACTCTGAATTTTTTTTTCGCTCTTTTTTTTTGCGCTCTTTTTTTTGCGCTGCTTTTTTTTTGCAAAAAATCACTATAATGGCGAGTGTCTCAAAACTCTTCCTAGCTCAAACTGACAGGATGGGCACGAAATTTTTCGACCAATTTTTTTTTTTCGACTGCCCGGACCCAAAAACTGGAAACGGGTCAAAAAAAACTTCCTATAATGGCACCTGTCTCAAAACACTCAGAAACACCTAAAAATAGGATAGCCAGAATTTTTTTCGAAAAATGCGTTTTCGAAAAATTTTGGGCCTAAACGGAGCGTGGCTACCCGACTCCGGCAAGGAAACACGAATCGGAATCTAGATGGATCCCGAAAACAAACCTAATAAGCAAGGAACTCGAATTGGTGGTGGATATATGGTGGTGGTATATGGCAGCGGTGGTGGTAGCGGTGGTAGTATATGGATATGGATCGGTGGTGGTATATGGGCACGGATTGGTGGTGGTATATGGATACGGATTCGGAGCGGTGGTGGTAGATGGCAGGGGCGATGATAATGGTGCGGCGGCGGCGTGACAACTTATGACCAGAAATCGAAACTCTAAAAGACTAGACTCTAAGACCAGCAACTAGACCGACGATGCAACCGCAAATTCAACAAAGCAAAACCCTAAAAAGATTATGCAAAGGCTCAGATTGGTTCGGATATGATGAACTAACCCTAATTTTTTTTGTGTGGCTTTTTCGTGGACTGTAGGTATGAAGAACAGACTCGATCTAAACTACGAAAAACTGTAAAATCTCACCGAGCAACCTGGAAATCTGATACCACTTGATAGAGGCGGAGGTGTCCCGTCTTTCGATGAGATGATGGATTTCGCTTTGGTGGAAGTCGACTTTGACGATCCGACTACGAACGTGCGAGGACGTCGCGCCTTAGCAATCGCTAAACCAACTCCGA
>NW_021278919.1:0-976 GCF_002162155.2 Triticum dicoccoides
CTTTCTCCATGAATCTGGGTCGGATTCCCTGAGCTAGTTGGTTAAGCTAAACAACAACTTGGGGAGTTGGAAGATAAAAGCTTGTCTGACTTAGTTCATGTTAAGGGATATCTTTTGTGCGTGTGTGTGTGTTGAAGAAAGATGATATCTTGGTCTTCGTGATCAGTTGTTGGATCTATTGCCTTGTCAAGACTTTGACTTGAGTATGGGCTATCGTCAAGTCAAATCAGAACCAACGATTTTTGTAATGTTGTCTTACTCGTGGTTGATCCCTCGAGCATACACCATTACATCTTTTGGTCTGACCATTGCTATCACCGTGTTCACATGATGGTGGAAGTCCAGTAATATGGAAAATTCAGATGAGTTGTTGTCGAGCCCATCAGCAGCATTTTTGTCTCCCCCATGATTCATGTTGAACATCAACCTAGTGTTGAAAACCTTGTAAGCAATGCCTTCGTGTTCCGTTCATGAAGCTTATGCTTCGATGAAAGAAGTGACTTTCTCCAAGTTCACGTGCATTAGGTGTAAGTTGCCGCCATGAATTTGAGAAAGGTTTGTTTTGTTTCCCTTGGAATCATCCCAACTCGGTCATGCATACGTACGAAGTATCCCAATCCTTTTTTTTGATTTTTTTGCCTCTAGATCTTAAAAGCCCCGTAACTTTTTTGTGATAGGTTTTTGGGGATTTTGAAAATGTTTAACAGGGTTCCCCGAGTTAAATTCGGATGTAACTTTTCGAGTAGATGATTTTTCATATATAAAACTTCTTAATCCGAGTTCGTATGCAAAAGTTATGCCCATTTTACAAATTTCCAGAGATAATTTGCAAATAAAGTCGAAATTTATATTTGTAAATTTTCCCAACAACTTGACCACATATGACATGGCAAACTTATTTTCTTTTATTTTATTGACATTTTTATCATTTTTTTATTTTTTTTAAAACTGAAAAGGCGGTCCACAGGGGGGGGGG
>NW_021278920.1:0-2666 GCF_002162155.2 Triticum dicoccoides
GGCAGTTGCACCTCTGCTACTAGGCATGCAACTGCAAGGTGTCGGCTCCGACATCAACTATGTGGTGTTTTGTCATGAGGAGTAGTTACATGTTTGTCACTAGGCATGCAACTATAAGTGTCGCCCCGACTGTAACTCTGTGGTGTTTTATCGAGGGGAGGGGCAGTTGCATGTCTACCACTAGGGACGGAAATGCAAGTGTCGTGCTCCGACGCCCCCTCCCCCAATGCAACTCCATGTGCTTCATTGTGGCTGCAACTTCAACTATCTATTTTTTCTTTTCTCCTTTTATTTTTGTGTTTGTTTTTTCTTTCCTAAATAGGGTGTATTATTTTTTATTACATTGTGCAATCTAGTAGCATGTCCTCCTCGGCGTGCAACTACATGTATTGCACGTCGCATGCGACTGCAAGCGCACCAACTTAACGTTGCAGAAGGATTAGAAGTGTGTGGTGTTCCCATATGTGTGTAATTTATTACTCCCTCCATTCCTTGATATAAGGTGTATAGATTTTTGAGAAAATATCCGAAATAGAAGGTGTATTGCGTTGCACCACTCGTTTGGATAATTATTTTAGGGAATTGATTGCATTATGGTTATATGTGTGTAAAAAATATTTTTTGTTTATTTGTGTTTTTTTGAGAAAGCTTCTGATCTTTAAATACTTGTATTTTTCCCTCCAATATAGATGACCATAAGTAGCATGCGCATAGCTCACACGGTCACACCCAACTACAAACAACATATACCAGGATTTTTTGGTGAACAAAAAAATACAAAAAATTGAACACAAGAAAGCTGCATCATTTGTCGAGGCTGAAGCTAGTTAGTAAAATAGACTTACATGGCAGTGATACATCCCAAGTACAAGCAAGAGAAAGAAAATCCGGCAACTGCGTAAAGGTGCACAGGAGAAAAGGTAAGACAAAATCCCAGTAGAGCACCAGGCCAGCCCATCACGAAGACAACAAATAAACAGTTGCAGACAAAACAAAAAAGCCCGGGCTGTACATATGTTGATGTCTTCAGTCGACTGAGACTTCGTGAAGTCTCAGTCGACTGAGATCTAGATGGACCCTACAAAAAAGGGTGTGGCTAGGTCTCAGTCGACTGAGACTTAACCAAGTCTCAGTCAAGTGATAAGTGGTATAGTATATAAGAAAGAAAAAACTGAAAAGAACATTTTGTACGATCTCCATGAAAGATATAGGGGATATAGTATCAACTGAGACATAACAAAGTCTCAATCGACTGAGACTTAGCAAAACTCATAAAAAATGGGCCTGTCTAGGACTGAGTCGACTGAGACTTCGCGAAGTCTTAGTCAGATGATGTCACCTATGTTAGTTTAGGCCTGTTTTATCTTGTGGTCTGCTGGGTTGTATTTTTTTCTCATGTGGGCTTAAGTCTCGGTCATAGAGGCATGGTTGGCTTCATCCAAGTGATCACGGTCCACATCTTCCTCAATTGCAGCATACAATCGAATGTTGCTCAACCAAGGGCTGTATAACATGAATCAATCAGCTGCTAAAAAGACTGCTCAATCAATTGCATTGGCTTGGGTATAGCGTCGCACATGGTTCATTCTTCCTCTTCGTGTCATCTTGCTTCTCTTTTTGTTTTTCCTTTTTATAATTTCTTTCAAATGAATGTATATAATTTAAAAGAAAAAGAACTATCTTTAATATGACAAAGAAATAAAAAAATGAAATAAAAAGACAATTTAATTGTGTGTGGCATAATATTTTTGAAAAATAAAATTATTAAGTTGCATACAAACGGTGGGCATGCAAAATATGTGATGTCGATATGCGTGTAGCGGTTGCGTTATTTTTAATAACTAAAAAAAATCCAAAACAACACTATGTAGAAAAGAAAATAACACAAATCTAGAACACTAAAGAAAAAAAAATGAAAATTTCAAAATAATAAAACTGCATACTAGGCTGTCCGAGCACCCCCAAACCCCTAATTGCGCCCGGCCAATTTCGCTTGAAGTTGCATGTCAGATAGAACATTTGTTGTTGCACATAGGGCGACATGCAACTGGGTAATACGTTTGAGAAAAAAACTATTTAGAAAAGATAAAAAACTAAAACACAATAAAGAAAAGAAAAAAGAATAGTGGCAGACGTGCAACTGCCCTCTCCTCCGATAAAACACCACCAAAGTTGCATGCCAGTGTATACACATGCAACTGCCCCCATCCACCCACCGCCTCCCTCCCCACCCCTCTACAAAACAAATTTTACTTGCATCACATTGGAAGACATGCAATTGCAGTCGGGGGAGGGGGGGGGGAGGGGGACAGTTGCAGTTGCTTGTCTAGTGTACACATGCAACGACCCCCTCTCCTCCTCCCTCCCTGGCTAAAAAATCCAAATACAACCATGTTGAAAGACATGCAGTTGCAGTCGGGGCCAACAGTTGTAGTTGCATGCCTAGTGTACACATGCAACTAGAAAACAAAAATTTAAAAGAAAAAACTCTATATTGCAGTGGGCCACGACTCCTTAATTCATGGCTAACTTGATCTGTATGAGAGGAAAATTGAACTATTAATTTAATTTAATAACCAAAATAAAAAAAGAAAATGTAAAAATGTAAAAATATATAAATTTTTCCCTATTTTTCTGGGAATAAATTTAGGTTTCCATGAGAAAAA
>NW_021278921.1:0-938 GCF_002162155.2 Triticum dicoccoides
GTATAGGAAATACCCAAATCAAAGTCTGCAACAGTCTCCATCCATCTCTGCTGACGGAGGTTCAGGTCTGGCTGAGTAAACAGATACTTCAGACTTTGGTGGTCAGTGAAGATCTCGCAACGATTACCGAGTAGGTAATGTCGCCACTGTTTTAGTGCATGAATGACAGCAGCAAGTTCGAGGTCGTGAACTGGGTAGTTCTCTTCGTGAGGGCGCAATTGACGAGAGGCATAAGCAACCACTTTGCGCTCTTGCATTAGGACACAGCCTAATCCTTGACGGGAAGCGTCGCAGTAAATGATGAAGTCCTTCTTAGTATCCGGAGGAGCTAGTACTGGGGCAGAAGTCAACTTGTCTTTGAGTGCCTGGAAACTTTCCTGACATTTATCTGTCCATTGGAACTTGACGCCCTTATGCAATAGGTTAGTCAGAGGCCTGGCAATCTTGGAGAAGTTCTCGACGAATCGACGGCAGTAGCTGGCGAGACCGAGAAAACTTCTGACTTGCTTAACATTCTTCGGAGGAGTCCAATCGAGAATAGCCTGAACTCGTTCAGGGTTGACGGCAATACCATCCTTAGAGATGACATGCCCAAGATAGGTTACTTCGGGCAGCCAGAATTCACATTTGGAGAACTTGGCATAAAGTTGATGCTCTCGTAGCTTTTCCAGCACGAGGCGAAGATGTTCAGCATGTTCCTCTTCGTTCTTGGAAAATACCAGAATATCATCCAGATAAACCACGACGAACTTGTCGAGGTAATCCATGAATATATAGTTCATCAGGCGAGAGAAGGTGGCTGGAGCATTGGTTAAGCCGAAAGACATGACGGTGTACTCGTATGAACCATAACGAGTCACAAAGGCGGTCTTGGGGATATCCTCCTCACGAACACGGATCTGGTGGTAACCCAACCTCAAGTCGAGTTTAGAGAACAC
>NW_021278922.1:0-2130 GCF_002162155.2 Triticum dicoccoides
ACGCTGCTGCTATATATGTTCATTTCACCCGCTGATATAATAACTCATGCATGCTCGCATCATTCATCATCATATATAATAACAAATCCTACTAATCATGCATCATCATACAATTTCTACTCGTTATTAATAATAAGTCATACGATCATCATCCTCATAGTCATCGAACCCAACCCTACATAATTGTTCTTAGCACATGATCATCAATATCAGGTAGGACATGACCTAAACACCCTTAAGGTAAAATAGCATAAAACAATATAGACCCTGACTCTCCATTATGAAGAATGGCGATCATCCTGTCTCCAATTCTTGCCCTTCGCTGATTTTTGCTTCCAAGAAGCTCCTTACGACTGTCCATACAGTTTTTCCATTCTTTGATTGTCATGTCTCCACTTCTTTTAGAAGCCCAGTATGGACAGTTCAGATTCGTAGGAAGACCTGGTTGTATGTTCAAAACATGAAGGCTAGCATGCGTATACATGAGATGAGGCACACAATCATTCGGGATTATCTATTGAAAAACATAGTAATAACTTCATAGTTAGCAATGATGTACTAGTTTTAGAAGTGTGCAAAAAGATGCACGGATGTCGTAATAGTAAAAAATCTTACCAGGGTATCTCCATGGTAGTTACCATAGTTCAACACGTGCACTAGTGACACGTATTGACCATAATGTTGAGGAGTTTGATTCTAGATATTGTAATTCTCAAGATCAGTACAAAATGTGACCAGATGATTTTTCTCCTGATAAATTAATTCGGAGCCTTCGGAGTCTATCATCTTCCGCACATTCTTTGAAGAATGAGAATAAGCTTTCAACGGAAATAAGTTGTCAATTATTTTGAAATAAACAATATAAATTACTTAATAACTATGTTAAGTTCACATGGGTGAAGATTTGGAGGTGTATCCACAAGGACGAAAATCGAAGGTCTCTCTTGCGCGATTGTAGGATCACCAAGATCCATGGTGACAAGCATACCCTCATCAAAACCATACATCTTGCAAAGTGCTTCTCAGTTTTTGCAACCAAAATGGGTTACACTCAGAGCATTGTACAACTTTACTTAAAAATCCACACCATGATGGGTACTTAGGATAATTTTTTTGGTTTCCATACTTTCATGGTCTTCAAAACCCATCCTCTCCAAGACATAGCGTCTTGCAAAGCATGGGATAAGCTAGTCGAATTGAAAAAGAGGAAAAATACACGTTAAAATAGTTGAAGTCGTGCTTAATTACGAAAAAAAACGATTGTCGTAGTTGCGTACCGTATGAATATCGAAGGTCTCCTTGAGCTTAATGTTGAAGCGCCGATCTTCGTCCAGCTCAATGAACCTGTCGCACATACCTCGGTCGTGGCACCAGTCGCACTCCACCGGGCGTTTTTCATCGTCCGAGTACGACATTTCCGGTCTAAGCTCATAATTCAAATATTAAATATATGTACTAAAAAACCTAAATTAGATCATTATTATAAATCACGGGTTGACTATCGGTGATGGTACGTAGCTCCTCCTTTCATTCCCGAGTGCATTATTACAACAAATTGTCTAACACACGGGAATGAAGAAGAAGCTACCCCCATGACGGTGTGGATGATGGAGGGGCTCCTAGATTTCTGCATAGAGTGCTCTTCAATTTTAGCATTCAAAGTAGGAGTACTTTTCTAATATGAGCATTCAATAAGCAAAACCAAATCGTAAAATAAAGTAATATTCAAATTAGCATGCATTCAATTATAACCAAAAGTACATCATCTCTTGTGTCCGTACATCGTCGAATACTCCTCGAATACTATCATACATATAGCATCGCTAATTAATACAGCTAGAACCGTAGCGCCCGACGGGTATCGTCGCGGGCGGTGGACATCCAAAGATAAGGAAGGATCACAGGATCATAGCTCCAGTGAGATCCCTGGAGAACCTGCCAGGTATTGTCGAACCTGCCCCCCAACGCAACCATGTAGCGACGGACGTGCTCGTCCTCCTCGCTGACACGGTGACGTACCACCTCCGCGGTGTTTGGAAGCCTCGGCACCGTCACTGGCCCACGCGACCGCCACCAAACAAGGATCGGGTCAACAACGGGCTGCCTCCTCACCAACCTACGTCCCCCAGA
>NW_021278923.1:0-10986 GCF_002162155.2 Triticum dicoccoides
GTAATGATTCTAATGTTCATGAGAATATGATGCTGCCTAAATTGGATACATTTGTTTTGCTTACAAATGAAGGGCCTAGCTTGGAGAAGGATGAACATTGGAGCAAGAACAAGCATGGAGATGATGGCATGCGCAAGGGGAACAAGAACGGAGTTACAAGTGATGATTTCAGGACTTTGAAGCCACCATAATGGGTGCATGAAGCCTTGGACGAAATATACAAGATGCCACTTCATAAATTTCGTCCCGAGGCTATTTTAGGTGCTGCGTCACCTTATTATTGGGCCAGGCCCATGTAATTTCGAAATACATAAGTATAGGCTATTTTCAGAGTCCGTATGTGTGGGGAAACAAGAGATAGGGTTGATTTCGGACCCCTCCACCAAGGGCCACGAAATTCCCCCCTCTTCCTCCATATATACAGCCCTTAGGGCATCGTTTAGACTTTGGGTTTTGTTTAGATTAAAAGTTCGCCATAGCTGCAACTTCGCGTACTTCGTTTGTGTTCAACGACCAGACAAAGGCGTCACAGAACCCCACCTTGATCAATAAAGCTTTCATCTTATATTCGCAATATCCAGATTGCAATCTTAGTTTCTTGCTTGTTCTTCATTTGCTCGCAGGAAACAGACCCTCGTGGTCAGGTTGATCGTGCTCCGGCGTGGTCAATAACCTCTCGGACTTGGTTTAGCGATTGCTAAGGCGCGACGTCCTCGCACGTTCGTAGTCGGATCGTCAAAGTCGACTTCCACCAAAGCGAAATCCACCATCTCATCGAAAGACGGGACACCTCGCCTCTATTATGTATTCATGTTGCTACAGAGTGATCCATGCCTCTTTTGAGTATGTTCAGTAAGGATGATTTGGGCATATGATTGTGATCTATCCATCCATGTCCTTGTTTACATTTATGGAGTATCCTATCATGACTCAATCTTGCTGTACTTTTGCTATAAAATGTTCCTGGCAGATTGTTTACGTGTTAATCAATTTTGCCAACGTTGTTGTAGTTGATCCATGCATGCTATGAGATTGTTCTTGCCATGTTTAGCTTCTTGAACATGTCTTCTTGCTGGTAGTATGCTTAGATTGTCATGCATTGCCTTGTGTTGAGTGCATCGAGCTCGCAAACATGCCTACGTAACTCTGTTTTTGCCATGTCCAGTTTTCTGCTAAGTCTGAATCTGTTAACGAAACTTGCTATGTTTACATGGGTGCCATCTTATCTTCTCATCCTTTTTGGCTTATGGTCAGTAAGGGACTTTTGTTATATGCTTGGAGTAGTTTCAAACCATGCCTTGTGTTGCAATGATCTGATCCTGTAGCATGTTGTTATCTTGCTCTAAACATTGCTTCCTGATGTTAATTCCTGACATGTTACTTTCACCAAGTCTGTGATGCTGTTATCTTTTGCACTTTTGCCATGCTTGTTTGAACCTGCTTTTGTGTGATTTAGCCATAGCTCAGTGTTCATCTTTTGTCAATCATCTTGAGTAGATCGCTGCCATGTGCTTTGTTGCTATGTTAGAGTGCAGTACCTTAGTTTCTTGTCGCATTTTAGATGGCATCGTGCTGTTAATCGTAGGATTGTGCCATTATTGTTTTGCTTGCCATTTGCAAACCGTGCATCCGATTTCGGTGATCTTTATATCGATTTCGATTGAAATCAACTCATCTTTCCAGCGGCGCTCTTGGTTTGCCAAGTTGAGGCCTGGTTCAAATTTTCGTTCCAGAGCACGCATATGCATTGCATTTTACATCCCGCATATCATGCCATGTTTTGCATCATGTTGCTTGCGCATTGCACCGTGGTTGATTGTGGTTTCCTTTGCTTGTGTTCTTGCTTTGGGTAGAGCCGGGAGATGAGTACGTGTTTGAGGAACCAGTTGAGTATGCTTACGAGGATCAAGCTTACGTCAACTCGGAGAACTTTGCAGGCAAGATGACCATACCCTCGAAATCACTTCTATCTTTGCTTGCTAGATGCTCGCTCTTTTGCTATGCCTATGCTATGATACCTACCACTTGCTTATCATGCCTCCTATATTGCCATGTCAAACTTCTACCTACCTTGTCCTAGCAAACCGTTGTTTGGCTATGTTACCGCTTTGCTCAGCCCCTCTTATAGCGTTGTTAGTTGCAGGTGAAGATTGGACTTTGTTCCTTGTTGGAACATGTTTATTGTTGGGATATCATTATTATATCTTGTTTACTTTAATGCATCTATATACTTGGTAAAGGGTGGAAGGCTCGGCCTTATGCCTGGTGTTTTGTTCCACTCTTGCCGCCCTAGTTTCCGTCATATCGGTGTTATGTTCCTTGATTTTGCGTTCCTTACGCGGTTGGGTTATAATGGGAACCCCTTGACAGTTCGCCTTGAATAAAACTCCTCCAGCAAGGCCCAACCTTGGTTTTACCATTTGCTACCTAAGACTTTTTCCCTTGGGTTTCGCGGACTCAAGGGTCATCTTTATTTTAAACCCCTGGGCCAATGCTCCTCCGAGTGTTTGTCCAACTTGTCAGCCGCCGGTGGCCACCAGGGGCAACTCTGGGTTGGCCTACCGGAAGTTTGGACAATCCGGTGTGCCCTGAGAACGAGATATGTGCAGCTCCTATCGGGATTTGTCGGCACGTCCGGGTGGCTTTGCTGGTCTTGTTTTACCATTGTCGAGATGTCTTGTAACCGGGATTCCGAGTCTGATCGGGTTGTCTTGGGAGAAGGAATATCCTTCGTTGACCGTGAGAGCTTGTGATGGGCTAAGTTGGAACACCCCTGCAAGGATTTGAACTTTTGAAAGCCGTGCTCGCGGTTATGGGCAGATGGGAATTTGTTAATGTCCGGTTGTAGAAAACCTGAAACTTAACTTGATTAAAATGAATCAACAGCGTGTGTAGCCGTGATGGTCTCTTTTCGGCGGAGTCCGGGAAGAGAACACGATCTCGTGTTATGCTTGAACGTAAGTAGTTCTAGGATCACTTCTTGATCATATAGCTTCTCGACCGTGCTTTTCTCCTCTTGTCACTCTTATTTGCGTAAGTTAGCCACCATATATGCTAGTGCTTGCTGCAGCTCCACCTCACTACTTTTTCCTACCCATAAGCTTAAATAGTCTTGATGCGAGGGTGTGAGATTGCTGAGTCCCCGCGACTCACTGATTACTTCCAAAACCAGATGCAGGTGACGATGATGCCATTCCAGGGGATGTGACCAAACTCAAGTGGGAGTTCGACGAGGATTCAGGACGATACTATGTTTCCTTTCCAGACGATTAGTAGTGGAGCCTAGTTGGGGCGATCGGGGATCTTATGCATTTGGGGTTGTCTTTATTTTGGTTCCATAGTCGGACCTTCATTGTATTCTGGATGATGTAATGCTATATTTATGTATTGTGTGAAGTTGCGATTGTAAGCCAACTCTATATCTCTATCTTATTCAGTACATGGGATGTGTAAAGCTTACCCCTCTTGCGACATGCCTACAATGTGGTTATGCCTCTAGGTCGTGCTCCGACACGTGGGAGATATAGCCGCATCGTGGGTGTTACAAGTTGGTAATCAGAGCCTTCCCCGACTTAAGAGCCCCCTGCTTGATCGAATCGCTGGCGTTGTTGAGTCTAGAAAAATGTTTTGAGTCTTATAGGATTATATATATCGGAGAGTAGGATTCTTTTTACTCCTCAGTCCCTTTGTCGCTCTGGTGAGACTTCCTGGCATAGAGTTTTGACTCTTCTCTTCTCAAATTTTCACTAAATTTGTTTTAGGATCACACGGGTATCTTGGAATCGTTCCGATGGTTTTGTGACGAGAACATTGTTCTTGGTGCCTCCTGACATTTAGGGGTTGTGGCAGTGTCCCGGGGAGTTGAGCTCCGAGGTGTTGTCGTCACAATTTTCTCGTTGTAGTTCTGGAATACCTGAGTTTCGCCGACATCGAAAATCTCTTTTATGCAGTTGTTGGTGAGATAACCTCGACGCCACCCAGTACTGGGGCGGGAGTTTGGGAGTATTGCCATAACTCGTATAACGGATGCTTTTCGAAGGTTGAGGTAAATGATTTCCGAAGGTTTCTTGGTTATGTGTTGAAGGATGGATACAACTAGATGTAGGATTTGCTAGTTTTGGGTGAGATATTATGCTTCCCCTGTATCCCCAACACCTGATTGCATAACCGGAAAGTTTCGGGAGTTTCATAGGTGGGAATTCATGTAGCTCTAGTATTTCTTCCGCATATATTTGGTTTGTGATTGGGTAATCCTTACCAAGTATTTGTTCATGTCCGTACCTTGTTGTTTTATTCATCTACCTCTATCTAAGTGGCCTCTCAATTTATGGAAGTGTGATCATTTACTTTGGAATTCATTTGTTCATTCTTGTTCGAATGTTAAGGCTATATGTTGCAATTTCGATCCATTTGATTCAGCTTGAATATATGTCTGTCAAGATGCTAACGGATGTCACCCTCTTCAGGATGGCTCCTCCAACGCATCAGAATCCGGAACCTCCGCCACCACCTCCACCTCCGGAGGCATGTCAAGCTGTGATGGCCGCCACCAACGCCAACACGTAGATGCTTTTGCAAATCTTGCAAGAGCGCAACTAAAGGAAATCAAGGAAGGCCATGGAAACAATCAATCTCAGTTTCCTACCCTCAACCAGTTCCTCGCAAACCAGCCGAAGTCCTTTAGTAACTATGTCGAGGCCACAGACGCTGACGATTAGCTCGTGGATATATGCAAACATTTTGAGTGTAGCAACGTCAGGCCTGCGGATTTTGTCAAGTTTGCTTCATTCCAACTCAAAGACCAAGCTGCTGAGTGGTATCAACAATACAAAGATTCCAGAGGAGGTCGTGTGATTACCTGGGATGATTTCTGCCAAGACTTCAAAGCTCACCACATTCCTCAGAGTGTTGTTGAGAGTAAGCGTGATGAGTTCCGCAATCTGAAGCAAGGCAGCTTATCTGTTTACCAATACAACATCCTGTTCCAGAGGCTCGCTCACTTCGCCAAGCAAGACGTCCATGATGAGAAGAGCATGATTTATCAGTTCAGAGGTGGCCTCAGAGAAGATCTGCAACTAGCTCTTGTGCTTTTTGAGCCGAAAAAGTATGATGAGTTCTACAACATGGCATTAAAGCAAGAGGTTGCTCAGCTCAAGTGCGATGCTTCCAAGAAGAGAGTCAGGGATGCAACTCCTTCTTCTTCTTCAACTCAAGTGGCAGCTAAGCAGCAAAAGTTTTGGTTGCCTCCTCCTCCATTCCGTCAGCCTCATCAGCAGAAGAGCAAAGGTAGCAATGGATCTTCCCACCCACCCAACCCAGGCTTTCAGAACAAAACTTCGTCTCATGCTCCAAGGTCAAGTGCTCCGTATCACCGTCCGCTCTCGGAGGTTACGTGCAACAAGTGTCAGCAGAAGGGTCAGTATGCAAACAAATGCTTCAACCAGAGGCGTCTTCCGCCTCCTCCTCCTGTGAGATCTGCCAACAATGCAGTGGTCAAGCATAATCCCAAGTTTGCAAAGGTCAACATGATGAACACAGCTCAGGCAGAGGACTCGTCAGAAGTGATCATGGGTAATCTTCCTGTTAATGATATTCCTGCAAAAGTTCTTTTTGATACTGGTGCATCACATTGTTTCATTTCAAGACCATTTGCATCTAAGCATGAGTGGGTTTTCCAAGATTTGCCTAGTCCATTAGCAGTGGTCTCACCGGGTAAATGCTTGCACGCAAGCTACATGGTTCTGGATGTTTCTATCAAGATGGGTGACTATAAATTCTGTCCTCTCCAATGGTCCTTGGTGACTCAGATATTGATCTTATTCTCGGAATGGACTGGCTTTCTAAGCACAAGGCTCAACTTGATTGTGCTGCCAGGCAGATTCAATTGACACACTCGTCTAAGGATGTGATCGTCTTTGCCGCTCGTGATGATACCATTCGTCTGTTTTCTCTCAACAAGAAGGGCGAGTTGAATGTCATCTCTCAGATTCCAGTCGTTTGTGAATATCAAGACGTTTTTCCAGAAGAGCTTCCAGGAATGCCTCCTCACCGTCCAGTTGAATTCGTCATTGATCTTGAGCCTGGCACGGAACCTGTTTGCAAACGTCCTTACAAGCTTGGACCAGAAGAGTTGAAGGAGCTGAAGAAACAACTCGATATACAAGAGCGTATGGGTTTGATCCGACCAAGTTCTTCTCCATGGGGTTGTGGTGTTCTTTTTGTCAAGAAGAAGGATGGCACAGATCGACTTTGTCTCGACTATTGTCCATTGAACAAGAAGACCATAAAGAACAAGTACCCACTTCCCAACATCAACGAGCTTTTCGAACAACTCAAAGGTGCTCAAGTATTCTCCAAGCTTGACCTCCGTATGGGCTATCATCTGATTCACATTCATGAACGAGATATCCCCAAGACAACATTCAGAACAAGCTATGGTTCCTATGAATACACTGTCATGTCTTTCGGCCTTGTCAATGCTCCTCCAACGTTCTCTCGCATGATGAACTTCATCTTCAACCCTTACACAAATGACTTTGTCTTGGTCTATCTCGACGATATTTTGGTCCCAAGAACAAGGAGGATCATGCCAAGCACTTGAGATTGGTGCTGGACAAACTCAGAGAACATCAGTTCTATGCGAAGTTTTGAAAGTGCGAGTTTTGGCTCGATGAGGTTCTCTACCTTGGGCATATCATCTCCGCCAAGGGCATAGCTGTTAATCCTGAGAAGGTGTCTGCAATTGTGAATTGGGAACCACCTCAGAATGTGAAGCAGCTCCACAGCTTTCTTGGGCTCGCAAGCTATTGTCGAAGATTCGTTGAGAATTTCTCTAAAATCGCGAAGCCTCTTTCCAACCTTCTCTAGAAGCATGTGAAGTACGTTTGGACACCTGAATGTGACGTGGGTTTCAACACCCTCAAAGAGAAGTTAGTCACAGCTCCAGTTCTGACTCCTCCTGATGAATCCAAACCATTCGAGGTTTTCTGTGATGCATCCCCGCAAGGTCTCGGTGCTGTGTTAATGCAAGAGAAGATAGTTGTGGCCTATACCTCTCGCCAGTTGAAGCCCAACGAAAAGAACTACCCCACTCATGACCTCGAGTTGGCGGCAGTTGTCCATGCTCTTCTAACATGGAGACATCTCTTGTTGGGAAGAAAAGTGGACATCTTCACTGATCATAAGAGTCTCAAGTACATCTTCACTCAGCCCAACCTCAGGCAGACTCATTGGGTTGAAATGATTCAAGATTATAATCCGAGTATTGAATATACGCCAGGCAAGGCCAATGTCATTGCTGACGCTTTGAGCAGGAAGGCTTACTGCAACAGTTTGATTCTCAAACCTTTCCAACCGGATCTTTGTTAAGCTTTCCGCAAACTTAATCTCCAAGTTGTCCCTCAAGGATTCCTTGCCAACCTCCAAGTCTCTCCTATTTTGGAAGATCAGATTCGTGAGGCTCAATTTCTTGATGCAATGGTGAAGAATGGGATTGCCAAGAGCCAACCCAAGTACAAGTGCTATCTCCTGGATGACAAAGATACTCTATTCTTCGAGGATCACATTGTTGTTCCTAAGGGTGACCTTCATAAAGTCATTATGAACGAGGCTCACAATTCACTCCTATCTATTCATCCTGGAAGTACAAAGATGTACCATGACCTCAAGCAGTCGCATGGGTGGAGTCGAATGAAGCGAGAGATTGCTCAGTTCGTCAATGAATGTGATGTCTGAAGAAGAGTGAAAGCAGAACACCAATGGCCAGCTGGTCTCCTCCAACCTCTTGCCATTCCAGAATGGAAGCTTGATCATATTGAGATGGACTTCGTGACTGGATTTCCCAAGTCCAAGCGTGGCAATGATGCTATCTTCGTCGTCATCGACAAGCTCCCTAAAGTGGCTCATTTTCTTCCTATCAAAGAATCTATCATAGTAGCTCAGTTGGCAGAGCTATATACCTCCAGGATTGTCTCTTTGCACGGCATTCCGCAGTTGATATCTTCAGATCGTGGAAGCATCTTTACCTAAGTTCTGGGATTCCTTTCAGAAGGCTATGGGCACCAGCATTCGCTTCCGCACAGCCTTCCATCCTCAAACTAGTGGACAAGTCGAGCGAGTAAATCAAATTCTTGAAGATATGCTCAGGGCTTGTGACATTTCCTTCGGTGTGAAGTGGGAAGATTGTCTTCCATATGCCGAGTTCTCCTACAACAACAACTTCCAAGCGAGTTCGGGCAAGGCCCCATTCGAGATTCTCTATGGCAAGAAGTGCCGTACTCCTCTTAATTGGTCAGAGACTGGTGAACGCCAACTTCTTGGCAATGACTTAATCATAGAGGCTGAAGAAATGTGCAAAGTCATTCGTGAAAATCTCAAAGCTGCGCAATCGCGCGAGAAGAGTTACTATGATAGCAAGCATCGTGATTTGGCTTTCGAGATCGGAGACCATGTCTACCTCCGCGTCTCTCCAATGAAAGGTACTCGTCGCTTCGGTATCAAAGGGAAGCTTGCCCTAGATACGTGGGTCCTTTCAAGATCATTGGCAAAAGAGGCGACCTCGCCTATCAACTTGAGCTTGCATTCAACTTTGCAAATGTGCACGATGTGTTTCACGTGTCTCAGCTTCGTAAATGTTTCAAGACTCCTGACCGCACCATCAACTTCGAAGAGATTGATCTCCAAGAAGACCTGTCTTATCATGAGCATGCCATTGCTATTCTTGAAGAAACTGAGCGCAAGACTTGCAACAAGTCTATCAAATTCCTGAAAGTGAGGTGGTCACATCATTCCGACCGAGAAGCCACCTGGGAACGCGAGGACCACCTCCGTTCCGAATATCCGGAGTTTTTCTAGTCCTAGATCTCGGGACGAGATCCTTTCGTAGTGGTGGAGTGTTGTAACGCCCCGTATGTAACTTGCCATATTTGCATTCCAACTCTTGCCATTTTCGGCTCTAAGTTATGATATTCCCTCGTGGTTGGGTTTTGTCTTCGTTTTGCATTTTGTCCATGTCATGCACTTCATATCATGTCATCATGTGCATCGCATTTGCATATGTGTTCGTCTCATGCATTCGAGCATTTTCCCCGTTGTCTGTTTTGCATTCCGGCACTCCTACGACCTCCGGCGCCCCCTTTTGCCTCTTTTAGTGTGCGGGTGTTAAACTTCTCGGATTGGACCAAGATTTGCCAAGCGTCCTTGGTACCCTACCGGTAGACCACATGTAAAGTTTCGTGCCATTTGGAGTCCTTTGATGCTCCAACGGTTAACCGAGGAACCGTAAAGGCCTCGTGTGTGTTGCAGCCCAACACCCTTCCAAAGTGGCCCAAAACCCATCCAAACCCCCTCCATCCGCTCGACTGTTCGATCACGACCACGTGGCCGAAAACCGCACCTCATTTGGACTCTCCTAGCTTCTTGAACATGTCTTCTTGCTGGTAGTATGCTTAGCTTGTCATGCATTGCCTTGTGTTGAGTGCATCGAGCTCGCAAACATGCCTACGAACTCTGTTTTTGCCATGTCCAGTTTTCTGCTAAGTCTGAATTTGTTAACGAAACTTGCTATGTTTACATGGGTGCCATCATATTTTCTGATCCTTTTTGGCTTATGGTCAGTAAGGGACTTTTGTTATATGCTTTGAGTAGTTTCATGCCATGCCTTGTGTTGCAATGATCTGATCCTGTAGCATGTTGTTATCTTGCTCTAAACATTGCTTCCTGGTGTTAATTCCTGACACGTTATTTTCACTAAGTCTGTGATGCTGTTATCTTTTGCACTTTTTCCATGCTTGTTTGAACCTGCTCTTGTGTGATTTAGCCGTAGCTCAGTGTTCATCTTTTGTCAAGCATCTTGAGTAGATCGCTGCCATGTGCTTTGTTGCTATGTTAGAGTGCAGTAGCTTATTTTCTTGTTTCATTTTAGATGGCATCGTGCTGTTAATCGCAGGATTGTGCCATTATTGATTTGCTTGCCATTTGCAAACCGTGCATCCGATTCCGGTGATCTTTATATTGATTTCGACCGAAATCAACTCATCTTTCCGGCGGAGCTCTTGGTTTTCCAAGTTGAGGCCTGGTTCAAACTTTTCCTTCCGGAGCACGCATATGCATTGCATTTTAACTCCAGCATATCATGCCATGTTTTGCATCATGTTGCTTGCGCATTGCACCATGATTGATTGTGGTTTCCTTTGCTTGTGTTCTTGCTTTGGGTAGAGCCGGGAGACGAGCATGTGTGTAATGCCCCATATGTAACCTGCCATATTTGTATTCCAACTCTTGCCATTTCTGGCACTAAGTTATGATATTTCCTCGTTGTCGGGTTTTGTATTCGTGTTGCTTTTGTATTTGTCATGCATCTCATGTCATGTCATCATGTGCATCGCATTTGCATACGTGTTCGTCTCATGCATCCGAGCATTTTCCCTGTTGTCCGTTTTGCATTCCGGCGCTCCTATGTCCTCCGGTGTCCCCTTTTGCCTCTTTTCGTGTGCGGGTGTTAAACATTCTCGGATTGGACCGAGACTTGCCAAGCGGCCTTGGTTTACTACCGGTAGACCGCCTGTCAAGTTTCGTGCCATTTGGACTTCGTTTGATACTCCAACGGTTAACCGAGGAACCGTAAAGGCCTCGTGTGTGTTGCGGCCCAACACCCTTCCAAAGTGGCCCAAGACCCACCTAAACCCCCTCCATCATCTCGGTCGTTCGATCACGATCGCGTTGCCGCAAACCGTGCTCAATTTGGAGCCTCCTAGCTCCCTCTACCTATAAAAAGGCATCTCCCCGAAAATCCCGGGTCAATCCACCCCTAACCCTAGCCCCGTTCCCCTCTGCGCGCCGGACACGTCCAGTCCGCGTCGGACACAATCGCCACCGCCACTCCCACGCCGACACGTGGCATCTCCGCCGCCTCCCGCCGCCGCGGCCCGGTGAGCCTGAATCGGGCCCGCCCGGCCCATCACGCCCGCGCCGCCGCTCGGGTTCCCG
>NW_021278923.1:11430-14364 GCF_002162155.2 Triticum dicoccoides
TCGCGCCCACCAGCACACCGCCCCCGGCCGTCGCCACTCCCCGCGCCCCGTCACCTCGCTCCTCGCCCGCCGCCGCCCTCCGCGCGCCTCGCCGGAGTCGGCCACCTTCGCCGGAGATCCTCGCCGGCCGGATCTGGTCGGGTGGACCAGATCCACCAGTTCGGCCAACCAAACGACGCCCTCCGTCCCGGATCTCGTCGTCCCGCACCGCTCCATCCCGTTGACTTCTCGGAGGGGTATAATTTCGACTAAGTCCCCAGATCTGCTACATTTTCATGCAAACTTCATCATGCCATAACTTCTCATCCGTAGCTCCGTTTTGGGCGTGTAGCATATCAAATTGTTCATCTGGTTTGTGCACTTCATTTCATTTCATTGCACCAGGTTCATTTGAGTCCATCTTGATGCCCTAAATGTTGTTGCAAGAGTGCTATGTAATGTTAGTTTTAGTTTCTTAACAGATTTTGGTCTTTTGTCATTTTTGCCATGTTTAATGTGTGCCTCCTATGAACTTGAGCCCTACATGTGTTTTGAAGTATGCCATGCCATCTTTACAGGGGTGTATGCCATGTATTTTTGTGATCTTTGTGGTGACTAGCACAAGCATGCAAAGTAGCTCTCGTAATGTTGCTGATTTCAGGGACTTAGAATTCTTCTAAGTCTTTTCCCCTGATAATATTTTTATGCCATGTATTCTTGTTGCTACAGAGTGATCCATGCCTCTTTTGAGCATGTTCAGTAAGGATGATTTTGAGATAATGTTATGCTCTATCCATCCATGTCTTTGTTTGCAATTATGGAGTGCCCTAGCATGACTCAATATTGCTCTACTTTTGCTATAAAATGTTCCTGGCAGATGGTTTACATGTTAAGCAATTTTGCCGAGGTTGTTGCTGTTTATCCATGCATGCTATGAGAGTGTTCTTGTGATGGTTAGCTTATTTATCATGTCTACTTGCTGGGTGTATGCTTAGTTTGTCATGCAATGCCATGTGGTGAGTGCATCGAACTCGTAAACTTGCCTACATAAATCTGTTTTCGCCATGTTCCAATTTTCTGCTAAGTCTGAATCTGTTAACGAAACTTGTTATGTTCACATGGTCGACATTGTATTTTCTGATCCCTTTTGGCTTATGGTCAGTAAGGGACTTTTGTTATATGCTTTGTGTAGTTTCATGCCATGCCTTGCTTTTCCATGATATGTTCCTGTAGCATGTCGTTATCTTGCTCTAAACATTGCTTCCTGAAGTTAAATCCTAACATTGATGAGGACATCAATACAATTGTTACACCCACAGCCCCTGCTGCTATACATACTGGATCAATTACTAGAGCTCGTGCACGCCAACTAAATTACCAGGTACTTTCGTTTCTTGGTAATGATTCTAATGTTCATGAGAATATGATGCTGCCTAAATTGGATACATTTGTTTTGCTTAAAAATGAAGGGCCTAGCTTGGAGAAGGATGAACATTGGAGCAAGAACAAGCATGGAGATGATGGCATGCGCAAGGGGAACAAGAACGGAGTTACAAGTGATGATTTCAGGACTTTGAAGCCACCATAACGGGTGCATGAAGCCTTGGACGAAATATACAAGATGCCACTTCATAAATTTCGTCCCGAGGCTATTTTAGGTGCTGCGTCACCTTATTATTGGGCCAGGCCCATGTAATTTCGAAATACATAAGTATAGGCTATTTTTAGAGTCCGTATGTGTGGGGAAACAAGAGATAGGGTTGATTTCGGACCCCTCCACCAAGGGCCACGAAATTCCCCCCTCTTCCTCCATATATACAGCCCTTAGGGCATCGTTTAGACTTTGGGTTTTGTTTAGATTAAAAGTTCGCCATAGCTGCAAATTCGCGTACTTCGTTTGTGTTCAACGACCAGACAAAGGCGTCACCGAACCCCACCTTGATCAATAAAGCTTTCAACTTATATTCGCAATATCCAGATTGCAATCTTAGTTTGTTGCTTGTTCTTCGTTTGCTCGCAGGAAACAGACCCTCGTGGTCAGGTTGATCGTGCTCCGGCGTGGTCAATAACCTCTCGGAGTTGGTTTAGCGATTGCTAAGGCGCGACGTCCTCGCACATTCGTAGTCGGATCGTCAAAGTCGACTTCCACCAAAGCGATATCCATCATCTCATCGAAAGACGGGACACCTTTGCCTCTATCAAGTGGTATCAGATTTCCAGGTTGCTCGGTGAGATTTTACAGTTTTTCGTAGTTTAGATCGAGTCTGTTCTTCATACCTACAGTCCACGAAAAAGCCACAAAAAAAATTTAGGGTTAGTTCATCATATCCGAACCAATCTGAGCCTTTGCATAATCTTTTTAGGGTTTTGCTTTGTTGAATTTGCGGTTGCATCGTCGGTCTAGTTGCTGGTCTTAGAGTCTAGTCTTTTAGAGTTTCGAGTTCTGGTCATAAGTTGTCACGCCGCCGCCGCACCATCATCATCGCCCCTGCCATCTACCACCACCGCTCCGAATCCGTATCCATATACCACCACCAATCCGTGTCCATATACCCCCACCGATCCATATCCATATACTACCACCGCTACCACCACCGCTGCCATATACCACCACCATATATCTACCACCAATCCGAGTTCCTTGCTTATTAGGTTTGTTTCCGAGATCCATCTAGTTTCCGATTCGTGTTTCCTTGCCGGAGTCGGGTAGCCACGCTCCGTTTAGGCCCAAAATTTTTTGAAAACGCATTTTTCGAAAAAATTTCTGGCTATCCTATTTTTAGGTGTTTCTGAGTGTTTTGAGACAGGTGCCATTATAGGAAGTTTTTTTTGACCCGTTTCCAATTTTTGGGTCCGGGCATTCGAAAAAAAAAAATTGGTCGAAAAAAATAATTTCGTGCCCATCCTGTCAGTTTGACCTAGGAAGAGTTTTGAGACACTCGCCATTATAGTGAT
>NW_021278923.1:14540-34524 GCF_002162155.2 Triticum dicoccoides
TTTAGAGTGTGCTTTTCCCTTGTTTACGTGCCGCGCCGTGATTTTGTTGGTGTTCTAGGCTCGCGTCTCTAGCACAGTCTAGCCTAGGACCAGCACAGTACCGTCGTTGAGCGTTTATTCAACTTTGCATCTCTGAATTGATTATTGCTGACCCTTTTTGCTACCATACTATAAGCCTTCCCAGCTCCACATACATCTACGTCGTGTGTTTGACTCTCCCTGGTAATTGCTCTATCCAAGCTTTGAGAGTTTTTGACTACAACGGTTGCCGATCACCGCCTGCTGCTGGGTAAGAACTGGTAAGAATTTGAGATTTGCTTGACGAATTTGTGATACACCACCACCACTTCTTAGTAGTCTATAGGATCATATTCTTGTGTGTTTCTATTGCTGCTAACCATGCCAGGATCACAAGCCGACGATATTGACTGGGAGAACTTATCGAACAAGGAGCTTCATGATAAGTTTCAGCAAATGATGACTGAACAGGTACAAGATGTGCTGAACAATTTTGAAGAGGCCATGGGGTACCAAGGAGGATGATGAGTATGCGGGCGATTATGAGGATGAGGTTGATCAAAATCAGATCTACAAGCAGCCACCAGCACCACCACCAGCTGGTCGACCTCAGGTATATATTCGTAATGGTAGGCCTGCACCACCACCTCAGGTACGAGATGATGTCCATATTCCTAAACTGAAATTGAATATTCCACCATTTGAGGGTAGATATGTTCCTGATATATATCTTACTTGGGAGTTAGAAACTGAACAACGATTTACATGTTTACAATTTCCTGAGGAGAGACGAGTTGCTGCTGCTGTTTGTGCTTTCACTAGTTTTGCATGTGTATGGTGGTCTGAACATTGTAGATTATATCCTATTCCAACTACTTGGGCTGCTTTGAAAACTGCTATGCGTACGCGTTGGGTTCCACCATATTATCAACGTGAATTGCTTCAAAAATTGCAGCGTTTAAGACAAGGAAAAAATTCTGTAGAAGAATATTATCAGGAATTACAAACTGGCATGATTCGATGTGGTATTGTTGAGGAGAATGAAGCTATGCTTGCATGTTTTCTGGGTGGATTAAATAGAGAGATTCAGACCATTCTAGACTATAAGGAGTATACTAATATCACTCGTTTATTCCATCTTGCTTGTAAAGCTGAACGTGAAGTGCAGGATCGACAAGCATTGGCGCGAACTAACTTTTCTGCAGGCCGACCTTCCTCATGGACGCCGCGTGCATCTTCTACTTCAACTGCACCAGCACCTCAATCAGGTGCCTCCTACAGTCGTGATACAAGAAAACAGGAACAACCACCATTATCTGCCAAGAGCGCACCTGCGGGGCCTGCACAGCGTTCTTCTTCTTCCATGGCATCAACAGGGCACACAAGTGATATTATTTGTCGTCGCTGTAAGGGAGGAGGTCATTATGCGAGGGAATGCAAATCTCCGCGTCTGATGATTGCTACCGCGGATGGTGGATATGAGTCCGCTAGTGACTATGATGAGGAGACATTGGCTCTTATTACACGTGAAGAACATGGTGGAGATGATTCTGATCATGAGACGCAATACATGGCTCCTGAAGACGCTGACAGGTATGAATGTTTAGTTGCTCAACGTGTTTTGAGTGTGCAGGTCACACAAGCTGAGCAAAATCAGAGGCACAATTTGTTCCATACCAAGAGAGTTGTGAAGGAACGTTCTGTGCGCGTCATAATAGACGGAGGGAGCTGCAACAACTTGGCTAGCATGGAGATGGTGGAGAAGCTTTCTCTCACCACAAGACCACATCCACATCCTTACTACATCCAATGGTTCAACAACAGCGGCAAGGTTAAGGTAACACGTACTGTTCGTGTGCATTTTAGTATCTCTACATATGCTGATTATGTTGATTGTGATGTGGTACCTATGCAAGCATGTTCCTTATTACTTGGTAGACCATGGCAATTTGATAAAAATTCTGTACACCATGGTAGAAACAATCACTATACTCTTGTTCATAAGGATAAAAATATTACTTTGCTTCCTATGACTCCTGATTCCATTTTGAAAGATGATATTAATAGAGCTAATAAAGCACAGGAGAAGAATAAGAGTGAAAATCAGATTGTGGCAAAAGAATTTGAGCAACAAATAAAGCCTAATAATAAACCATCTAGTGTTGCTTCTGAAATTAAATTGAAAAGTGCATGTTTATTTGCCACCAAATCTGATATTGATGAGCTAGATTTCAGCAAATCTGTTTGCTATGCTTTTGTGTGCAAAGAGGCATTATTTTCATTCGAGGACGTGCCTTCCTCTTTGCCTCCTGCTGTCACTAACATTTTGCAGGAGTTCGCTGACGTTTTTCCACAAGACGTGCCACCGGGATTACCGCCTATTCGAGGGATTGAGCATCATATTGACTTAATTCCCGGTGCTTCACTGCCAAACCGTGCACCATACCGTACCAATCCAGAGGAGACGAAGGAGATTATGCGTCAAGTACAAGAGCTTCTCGACAAAGGTTATATACGCGAATCCCTTAGTCCTTGTGCTGTTCCTATTATTCTAGTGCCGAAAAAGGATGGTACATCACGTATGTGTGTTGATTGTAGAGGCATTAATAATATTACTATTCGTTATCGTCATCCTATTCCTAGGCTAGATGATATGCTTGATGAATTGAGTGGCTCTACAGTATTCTCCAAAGTTGATCTGCGTAGTGGCTACCATCAAATTCGTATGAAATTGGGAGATGAATGGAAAACAGCATTTAAAACTAAGTTTGGATTATATGAGTGGTTAGTCATGCCTTTTGGGTAACTAATGCACCTAGTACTTTCATGAGATTAATGAACGAAGTTTTACGTGCTTTCATTGGACGATTTGTGGTAGTTTACTTTGATGACATATTGATTTATAGCAGATCTTTGGAAGAACATTTGGAACATTTACGTGATGTTTTTATTGCTCTACGTGATGCACGTTTGTTTGGTAACCTTGGGAAGTGCACCTTTTGCACCGACCGAGTATCTTTTCTTGGCTATGTTGTTACTCCACAGGGAATTGAAGTTGATAAAGCCAAGATTGAAGCTATTGAGAGTTGGCCGCAGCCCAAAACGGTCACACAAGTGAGGAGTTTTCTTGGCCTCGCTGGATTCTATAGGCGTTTTGTGAGAGATTTCAGCACCATTGCTGCACCTCTCAATGAGCTTACAAAGAAAGACGTGCCTTTTCTTTGGGGTACCGCACAGGAAGAAGCCTTCACGGTATTGAAAGATAAGTTGACACATGCTCCTTTACTCCAACTTCCTGATTTTAATAAGACTTTTGAGCTTGAATGTGATGCTAGTGGAATTGGATTAGGAGGTGTGTTATTACAAGATGGCAAACCTGTTGCATACTTTTCTGAAAAATTGAGTGGGCCTAGTCTGAATTATTCTACTTATGATAAAGAATTATATGCTCTTGTTCGGACTTTAGAAACATGGCAACATTATTTATGGCCCAAAGAATTTGTTATACATTCTGATCATGAATCTTTGAAACATATTAAAAGTCAAGCTAAACTGAATCGTAGACATGCTAAATGGATTGAATTCATTGAGACTTTCCCTTATGTCATTAAACACAAGAAGGGAAAAGAAAATGTATTGCTGATGCATTGTCTCATCGCTATACTACGCTTTCACAACTTGACTTCAAAATATTTGGTTTGGAGACCATCAAAGATCAATGTGTGCATGATGCTGATTTTAAAGATGTAATGCAGAATTGTAAAGAAGGAAGAATGTGGAACAAGTTTGTTGTTAACGATGGATTTGTGTTTCGTGCTAACAAGCTATGCATTCCAGCTAGCTCCGTTCATCTTTTGTTGTTGCAGGAGGCGCATGGAGGAGGATTAATGGGACACTTTGGCGTGAAGAAGACGGAGGACGTACTTGCTACACATTTCTTTTGGCCAAAGATGAGACGGGATGTTGAGCGTTTTATTGCTCGCTGCACTACATGTCAAAAAGCTAAGTCAGGACTCAATCCTCATGGTTTATATATGCCTTTGCCTGTACCTAGTGTTCCTTGGGAGGATATATCTATGGACTTTGTTTTAGGTTTACCTCGAACAAAGAAGGGGAGGGATAGCATATTTGTTGTCGTGGATAGATTCTCGAAAATGGCACACTTTATACCATGTCATAAAAGCGATGATGCTGTTAATGTTGCTGATTTGTTCTTTTGTGAAATTATTCGCTTGCATGGTGTTCCAAATACTATTGTTTCAGATCGTGATACTAAATTTCTTAGCCACTTTTGGAGATGTTTATGGGCTAAGTTGGGGACTAAACTGCTTTTTAGTACTACTTGTCACCCCCAAACTGATGGACAAACTGAAGTAGTCAATAGAACGTTGTCTACTATGCTTAGGGCTTTTTTGAAGAATAATAAGAAAATGTGGGAGGAATGCTTGCCTCATATTGAATTTGCTTATAATCGTTCATTGCATTCTACTACTAAGATGTGCCCTTTTGAAGTTGTGTATGGTTTCCTACCTCGTGCACCTATTGATTTGTTGCCTCTTCCATCTTCAGAGAAGGTTAATTTTGATGCTAAACAGCGTGCTGAATTGATTTTAAAATGCATGAGTTAACTAAGGAAAACATTGAGCGCATGAATGCTAAATATAAACTTGCTGGAGATAAGGGTAGAAAACATGTTGTGTTTGCACCTGGAGATCTTGTTTGGTTACATTTGCGTAAGGATAGATTTCCTGATTTGCGCAAATCAAAGTTAATGCCACGTGCTGATGGACCCTTTAAGGTGTTAGAGAAAATAAATGATAATGCATATAAACTTGAGCTGCCTGCAGATTTTGGGGTTAGTCCCACTTTTAACATTGCAGATTTGAAGCCTTATTTGGGTGAGGAAGATGAACTTCCGTCGAGGACGACTTCATTTCAAGAAGGGGAGGATGATGAGGACATCAATACAATTGTTACACCCACAGCCCCTGCTGCTATACATACTGGATCAATTACTAGAGCTCGTGCACGCCAACTAAATTACCAGGTACTTTCGTTTCTTGGTAATGATTCTAATGTTCATGAGAATATGATGCTGCCTAAATTGGATACATTTGTTTTGCTTACAAATGAAGGGCCTAGCTTGGAGAAGGATGAACATTGGAGCAAGAACAAGCATGGAGATGATGGCATGCGCAAGGGGAACAAGAACGGAGTTACAAGTGATGTTTTCAGGACTTTGAAGCCACCATAATGGGTGCATGAAGCCTTGGACGAAATATACAAGATGCCACTTCATAAATTTCGTCCCGAGGCTATTTTAGGTGCTTCGTCACCTTATTATTGGGCCAGGCCCATGTAATTTCGAAATACATAAGTATAGGCTATTTTTAGAGTCCGTATGTGTGGGGAAACAAGAGATAGGGTTGATTTCGGACCCCTCCACCAAGGGCCACGAAATTCCCCCCTCTTCCTCCATATATACAGCCCTTAGGGCATCGTTTAGACTTTGGGTTTTGTTTAGATTAAAAGTTCGCCATAGCTGCAACTTCGCGTACTTCGTTTGTGTTCAGCGACCAGACAAAGGCGTCACAGAACCCCACCTTGATCAATAAAGCTTTCAACTTATATTCGCAATATCCAGATTGCAATCTTAGTTTCTTGCTTGTTCTTCGTTTGCTCGCAGGAAACAGACCCTCGTGGTCAGGTTGATCGTGCTCCGGCGTGGTCAATAACCTCTCGGAGTTGGTTTAGCGATTGCTAAGGCGCGACGTCCTCGCACGTTCGTAGTCGGATCGTCAAAGTCGACTTCCACCAAAGCGATATCCATCATCTCATCGAAAGACGGGACACCTTTGCCTCTATCAAACATGTTGTTAAATTTCACTAAGTCTGTAACCTTTTATCTTTTGCCCTTTTTCCATGCTTGTTTGAACCTGCTATTGAGTGAATTAGCCGTAGCTCAGTGTTCATCTTTTGTCAAGCATCTTGAGTGGATCACTGCCATGTGCTTTGTTGTTATGTTAGAGTGCAGTAGCTTGTTGTTTTTGATGCATTTAGATGGCCTCGTGTTGTTTATCGCAGATCGGTGCCATATTTGTTTTGCTTGCCATTTGCAAACCGTCATCCGATTCCGGTGATCTTTATATCGATTTTGACCGAAATCAACTCATCTTTCCAGCGGCACTCTTGGTTTTCCAAGTTGAGGCCTGTTTCAAATTTCCTTTTCCGAAACAAGCATATGCATTGCATATCACATCCCGCATATCATGCCATATTTTGCATCATGTTGCTTGCGCATTGCACCGTGGTTGATTGTGTCTCCTTTTGCTTGTGTTCTTGCTTTGGGTAGAGCCGGGAGACAAGTACGTGATCGAGGAACCCATTGAGAACGTTTACGAGGATCAAGCTTACGTCAACTCGGAGAACTTTGCAGGCAAGATGACCATACCCTCGAAATCACTTCTATCTTTGCTTGCTAGATGCTCGCTATTTTGCTATGCCTATGCTATGATACCTACCACTTGCTTATCATGCCTCCTATATTGCCATGTCAACCTTCTACCCACCTTGTCCTAGCAAACCTTTGTTTGGCTATGTTACCGCTTTGCTCAGCCCCTCTTATAGCGTTGTTAGTTGCAGGTGAAGATTGGACTTTGTTCCTTGTTGGAACATGTTTATTGTTGGGATATCATTATTATATCTTGTTTACTTTAATGCATCTATATACTTGGTAAAGGGTGGAAGGCTCGGCCTTATGCCTGGTGTTTTGTTCCACTCTTGCCGCCTTAGTTTCCGTCATACCGGTGTTATGTTCCTTGATTTTGCGTTCCTTACACGGTTGGGTTATAATGGGAACCCCTTGACAGTTCGCCCTGAATAAAACTCCTCCAGCAAGGCCCAACCTTGGTTTTACCATTCACCACCTAGCCTCTTTTTCCCTTGGGTTCCGCGGACTCAAGGGTCATCTTTATTTTAAACCCCCGGGCCAGTGCTCCTCTGAGTGTTGGTCCAAACTAGAGCCCTTTGCAGCGCCCCCTCGGGGAAACTCGAGGTTTGGTTTTAGTTGTACGGAGCGCTCGTCCGGTGTGCCCTGAGAACGAGATATGTGCAGCTCCTATCGGGATTTGTCGGCACATTCGGGCGGCTTTGCTGGTTTAGTTTTACCATTGTCGAGATGTCTTGTAACCGGGATTCCGAGTCTGATCGGGTTGTCTTGGGAGAGGGAATATCCTTCGTTGACCGTGAGAGCTTGTGATGGGCTAAGTTGGAACACCCCTGCAGGGATTTGAACTTTTGAAAGCCGTGCCCGCAGTTATGGGCATATGGGAATTTGTTAATGTCCGGTTGTAGAAAACCTGAAACTTAACTTGATTAAAATGAATCAACAGCGTGTGTAGCCGCGATGGTCTCTTTTCGGCGGAGTCCGGGAAGAGAACACAGTCTCGTGTTATGCTTGAACGTAGGTTGTTCTAGGATCACTTCTTGATCATAGTATCTCGACCGTGCCTTGCCTTCTCTTCTCGCTCTCATTTGCGTATGTTAGCCACCATATATGCTAGTACTTGCTGCAGCTCCACCTCATACCTTTTCCCCTACCAATAAGCTTAAATATACTTGATCGCGAGGGTGTGAGATTGCTGAGTCCCCATGACTCACATATTACTTCCAAAACTAGATGCAGGGACCGATGATACCGTTCCAGGAGATGCGACTGAGCTCAAGTGGGAGTTCGATGAGGACTCGGGACGATACTAATAAGAGCCAAGGTCTCCTCATCATAGTCACTAGCGGACTCATACCCACCATCCTCAGTAACAATCATCACACGCTTAGATGGGCATTCTCTCACATAATGACCTCCACCCTTGCAACGTCGACAAATAATATCATGTGTTTGCCCTGTTGATGCCATGGATGAAGAAGAGCTCTTTGCAGGCCCAGAAGGTGTGCTCTTGGCAGATAGTGGTGATTGTGCCTGCTTTATTGTATCATGGTTGGAGGTGGCAGCCGACGGAGGCGCCGGTGTAGCAGAACGTGTGGAAGTAGATGATGCACGTGGTGTCCATGATGAAGGTCGACCTGCAGAAAAGTTAGTCCGCGCCAATGCCTGTTGATCCTGCACTTCACGTTCAGCTTTACAAGCAAGATGGAATAAATGAGTGATATTAGTATACTCCTTATACTCTAGAATCGTCTGAATCTCTCTATTTAATCCACCCATAAAACGTGCAAGCATAGCTTCATTCTCCTCAACAATACCACATCTAATCATGCCAGTTTGTAATTCCTGATAATATTCTTCTACAGAATTTTTTCCCTGTCTTAAGCGCTGCAATTTTTGAAGTAATTCACGTTGATAATATGGTGGAACCCAACGAGTACGCATAGCAGTTTTCAAAGCAGCCCAAGTAGCCGGAATAGGATATAATCTACAATGCTCAGACCACCAAACACATGCAAAACTAGTGAATGCACAAACAGCAGCAGGAACACGTCTCTCCTCGGGATATTGTAAACATGTAAATCGTTGTTCAGTTTCTAACTCCCAAGTAAGATATATATCAGGAACATATCTACCCTCAAATGGTGGAATATTCAATTTTAGTTTAGGGAGATGGTCATGATCTCGTACCTGAGGGTGAGCCCTACCATTGCCATTATTTGCATGTGGACGACCTGGTGGTTGCTGTGCTGGTGGTGGCACGTAGTTCTGATTTTGATCAACCTCATGCTCATAATCTCCCACATAATCATCCTCCTCCACATCAGCAGTAGGAGCCACAGAAGTATCAACAGCAGCACCAGCAGTTTGGCCCGACTGAAGAGGGACACGGCTCGCTCGGCGGAGGGCTGTTTCCCGACGTGGAGGTAGTCGATGTTGTTGCTGTTGTTGCAGAAGTGCGGCAGGAGCAGCCGGTGGTGGTGGTGGAAAACGCGAAAGCAATTCAGCAAACTTGTTATCGAGCTTTGTTTCAAACGTCTTCTCCATGCCATCTATCTTCTCCATGGCCTCTTCAAATCTGTTTATCACGTCGTGCACCTGTCCACTCATCATTTGCTGAAACGTATCATGAAGCTCCTTGTTCGTCAAGTTCTCCCAGTCAGTCTCGTCGGCTTGTGATCCTGGCATGGTTAGCAGCAATAGAAACACACAAGAATATGATCCTACAGACTACTAACAAGTGGTGGTGGTGGCGGGTGTCACAAATCCGTCAAGCAAATCTCAAATTCTTACCAGTTCTTACCAAGCAGCAGGCGGTGATCGGCAACCGTTGTAGTCAAAACTCTCAAAAGCTTGGATAGAGCGATTGCCAGGGAGAGTCAAATGCACGATGTAGATGTATGTGGAGCTGGGAAGGCTTATAGTATGGTAGCAAAAAGGGTCAGCAATAATCAATTCAGAGATGCAAAGTTGAATAAACGCTCAACGACGGTACTGTGCTGGTCCTAGGCTAGACCGTGCTAGAGACGCGATCCTAGAACACTAACAAAATCACGGCGCTGCACGTAAATAAGGGAAAAGCACGCTCTGGAACTCTTTTTTTTCGCTCTTTTTTTTGGGCTCCTTTTTTTTGCGCTCCTCTTTTTTTTTGCGAAAAATCACTATAATGGCGAGTGTCTCAAAACTCTTCCCTCGTCAAACTGATAGGATGGGCACGAATTTTTTTTTCACTTTTTTTTCGGAAATCAGGGCAGCGACGACGAAAAAGTGCGACAAAAAATCACTATGATGGCACGTGGCTCAAAAGACTCAGAAAAGCCTAAAAATAGGATAGGGAAAAAAGTTTGCCCGTGAAAATTTTGGCCTAAAAACTGCCCGGGGGTCTCCAGACTTTTTTTTCCGAGACCTACGCAGGCAAGGAAACACGAATCAGAATTTAGATTGATCTCAAGAACAAACCTAATATGAGAAGAACTCGGAGCGGTGGTGGTATATGGTAGCGGTGGTGGTATATGGATACAGATTGGAAGTGTCCCGTCTTTCGATGAGATGATGGATTTCGCTTTGGTGGAAGTCGACTTTGACGATCCGACTACGAACGTGCGAGGACTTCGCGCCTTAGCAATCGCTAAACCAACTCCGAGAGGTTATTGACCACGCCGGAGCACGATCAACCTGACCACGAGGGTCTGTTTCCTGCGAGCAAACGAAGAACAAGCAAGAAACTGAGATTGCAATCTGGATATTGCGAATATAAGATGAAAGCTTTATTGATCAAGGTGGGGTTCTGTGACGCCTTTGTCTGGTCGTTGAACACAAACGAAGTACACGAAGTTGCAATGGCTAACTTTTAACTAAACAAATCCCAAGGAAAAGCTACTAGATGGATCTACTTATATAGGAGCAAGGGGTGGCGGCCAAGGAGGTGGGAGGACGTCCCAAGGCAGCCTTAAACTAAATCTAGGTCGTACAAGGCCAATGGGCCCAAGTGGAGGTGATGTAACACCTTTGGACTTATAGTTTGACTCGGATTCTGCTGCAGCATCAGATTGTTTCGTCCACAACTCAATGCTCCGGACGAATTTTGATAGAGACAAAGGTGTCCCGTCTTTCGATGAGATGGTGGATTTCGCTTTGGTGGAAGTCGACTTTGACGATCCGACTACGAACGTGCGAGGACGTCGCGCCTTAGCAATCGCTAAACCAACTCCGAGAGGTTATTGACCACGCCGGAGCACGATCAACCTGACCACGAGGGTCTGTTTCCTGCGAGCAAACGAAGAACAAGCAAGAAACTAAGATTGCAATCTGGATATTGCGAATATAAGATGAAAGCTTTATTGATCAAGGTGGGGTTCTGTGACGCCTTTGTCTGGTCGTTGAACACAAACGAAGTACGCGAAGTTGCAGCTATGGCGAACTTTTAATCTAAACAAACCCAAAGTCTAAACGATGCCCTAAGGGCTGTATATATGGAGGAAGAGGGGGGAATTTCGTGGCCCTTGGTGGAGGAGTCCGAAATCAACCCTATCTCTTGTTTCCCCACACATACGGACTCTAAAAATAGCCAATACTTATGTATTTCGAAATTACATGGGCCTGGCCCAATAATAAGGTGACGCAGCACCTAAAATAGCCTCGGGACGAAATTTATGAAGTGGCATCTTGTATATTTCGTCCAAGGCTTCATGCACCCATTATGGTGGCTTCAAAGTCCTGAAATCATCACTTGTAACTCCGTTCTTGTTCCCCTTGCGCATGCCATCATCTCCATGCTTGTTCTTGCTCCAATGTTCATCCTTCTCCAAGCTAGGCCCTTCATTTGTAAGCAAAACAAATGTATCCAATTTAGGCAGCATCATATTCTCATGAACATTAGAATCATTACCAAGAAACGAAAGTACCTGGTAATTTAGTTGGCGTGCACGAGCTCTAGTAATTGGTCCAGTATGTATAGCAGCAGGGGCTGTGGGTGTAACAATTGTATTGATGTCCTCATCATCCTCCCCTTCTTGAAATGAAGTCGTCCTCGACGGAAGTCCATCTTCCTCACCCAAATAAGGCCTCAAATCTGCAATGTTAAAAGTGGGACTAACCCCAAAATCTGCAGGCAGCTCAAGTTTATATGCATTATCATTTATTTTCTCTAACACCTTAAAGGGACCATCAGCACGTGGCATTAGCTTTGATTTGCGCAAATCAGGAAATCTATCCTTACGCAAATGTAACCAAACAAGATCTCCAGGTGCAAACACAACATGTTTTCTACCCTTATCTCCAGCAAGTTTATATTTAGCATTCATACGCTCAATGTTTTCCTTAGTTAACTCATGCATTTTTAAAATCAATTCAGCACGTTGTTTAGCATCAAAATTAACCTTCTCCGAAGATGGAAGAGGCAACAAATCAATAGGTGCACGAGGTAGGAAACCATACACAACTTCAAAAGGGCACATCTTAGTAGTAGAATGCAATGAACGATTATAAGCAAATTCAATATGAGGCAAGCATTCCTCCCACATTTTCTTATTATTCTTCAAAACAGCCCTAAGCATAGTAGACAACGTTCTATTGACTACTTCAGTTTGTCCATTATTTTGGGGGTGACAAGTAGTACTAAAAAGCAGTTTAGTCCCCAACTTAGCCCATAAACATCTCCAAAAGTGGCTAAGAAATTTAGTATCACGATCTGAAACAATAGTATTTGGCACACCATGCAAGCGAATAATTTCACGAAAGAACAAATCAGCAACATTAACAGCATCATCGCTTTTATGACATGGTATAAAGTGTGCCATTTTCGAGAATCTATCCACGACAACAAATATGCTATCCCTCCCCTTCTTTGTTCGAGGTAAACCTAAAACAAAGTCCATAGATATATCCTCCCAAGGAACACTAGGTACAGGCAAAGGCATATATAAACCATGAGGATTGAGTCGTGACTTAGCTTTTTGACATGTAGTGCATCGAGCAATAAAACGCTCAACATCCCGTCTCATCTTTGGCCAAAAGAAATGTGTAGCAAGTACGTCCTCCGTCTTCTTCACGCCAAAATGTCCCATTAATCCTCCTCCATGCGCTTCCTGCAACAACAAAAGACGAACGGAGCTAGCTGGAATGCATAGCTTGTTAGCACGAAACACAAATCCATCGTTAACGACAAACTTGTTCCACATTCTTCCTTCTTTACAATTCTGCATTACATCTTTAAAATCAGCATCATGCACATATTGATCTTTGATGGTCCCCAAACCAAATATTTTGAAGTCAAGTTATGAAAGCATAGTATAGCGACGAGACAATGCATCAGCAATAACATTTTCTTTTCCCTTCTTGTGTTTAATGACATAAGGGAAAGTCTCAATGAATTCAACCCATTTAGCATGTCTACGATTCAGTTTAGCTTGACTTTTAATATGTTTCAAAGATTCATGATCAGAATGTATAACAAATTCTTTGGGCCATAAATAATGTTGCCATGTTTCTAAAGTCCGAACAAGAGCATATAATTCTTTATCATAAGTAGAATAATTCAGACTAGGCCCACTCAATTTTTCAGAAAAGTATGCAACAGGATTGCCATCTTGTAATAACACACCTCCTAATCCAATTCCACTAGCATCACATTCAAGCTCAAAAGTCTTATTAAAATCAGGAAGTTGGAGTAAAGGAGCATGTGTCAACTTATCTTTCAATACCGTGAAGGCTTCTTCCTGTGCGGTACCCCAAACAAAAGGCACATCCTTCTTTGTAAGCTCGTTGAGAGGTGCAGCAATGGTGCTGAAATCTCTCACAAAACGCCTATAGAATCCAGCGAGGCCAAGAAAACTCCTCACTTGTGTGACCGTTTTGGGCTGCGGCCAACTCTCAATAGCTTCAATCTTGGCTTTGTCAACTTCAATTCCCTGTGGAGTAACAACATAACCAAGAAAAGATACTCGGTCGGTGCAAAAGGTGCACTTCCCAAGGTTACCAAACAAACGTGCATCACGTAGAGCAATAAAAACAACACGTAAATGTTCCAAATGTTCTTCCAAAGATCTGCTATAAATCAATATGTCATCAAAGTAAACTACCACAAATCGTCCAATGAAAGCACGTAAAACTTCGTTCATTAATCTCATGAAAGTACTAGGTGCATTAGTTAACCCAAAAGGCATGACTAACCACTCATATAATCCAAACTTAGTTTTAAATGCTGTTTTCCATTCATCTCCCAATTTCATACGAATTTGATGGTAGCCACTACGCAAATCAACTTTGGAGAATATTGTAGAGCCACTCAATTCATCAAGCATATCATCTAGCCTAGGAATAGGATGACGATAACGAATAGTAATATTATTAATGCCTCTACAATCAACACACATACGTGATGATGAGGACATCAATACAATTGTTACACCCACAGCCCCTGCTGCTATACATACTGGACCAATTACTAGAGCTCGTGCACGCCAACTAAATTACCAGGTACTTTTGTTTCTTGGTAATGATTCTAATGTTCATGAGAATATGATGCTGCCTAAATTGGATACATTTGTTTTGCTTACAAATGAAGGGCCTAGCTTGGAGAAGGATGAACATTGGAGCAAGAACAAGCATGGAGATGATGGCATGCGCAAGGGAAACAAGAACGGAGTTACAAGTGATGATTTCAGGACTTTGAAGCCACCATAATGGGTGCATGAAGCCTTGGACGAAATATACAAGATGCCACTTCATAAATTTCGTCCCGAGGCTATTTTATGTGCTGCGTCACCTTATTATTGGGCCAGGCCCATGTAATTTCGAAATACATAAGTATAGGCTATTTTTAGAGTCCGTATGTGTGGGGAAACAAGAGATAGGGTTGATTTCGGACCCCTCCACCAAGGGCCACGAAATTCCCCCCTCTTCCTCCATATATACAGCCCTTAGGGCATCGTTTAGACTTTGGGTTTTGTTTAGATTAAAAGTTCGCCATAGCTGCAACTTCGCGGTACTTCATTTGTGTTCAACGACCAGACAAAGGCATCACAGAACCCCACCTTGATCAATAAAGCTTTCATCTTATATTCGCAATATCCAGATTGCAATCTTAGTTTCTTGCTTGTTCTTCGTTTGCTCGCAGGAAACAGACCCTCGTGGTCAGGTTGATCGTGCTCCGGCGTGGTCAATAACCTCTCGGAGTTGGTTTAGCGATTGCTAAGGCGCGACGTCATCGCACGTTCGTAGTCGGATCGTCAAAGTCGACTTCCACCAAAGCGATATCCATCATCTCATCGAAAGACGGGACACCTTTGCCTCTATCACTAAGTTGGGGACTAAACTGCTTTTTAGTACTACTTGTCACCCCCAAACTGATGGACAAACTGAAGTAGTCAATAGAACGTTGTCTACTATGCTTAGGGCTGTTTTGAAGAATAATAAGAAAATGTGGGAGGAATGCTTGCCTCATATTGAATTTGCTTATAATCGTTCATTGCATTCTACTACTAAGATGTGCCCTTTTGAAGTTGTGTATGGTTTCCTACCTCGTGCACCTATTGATTTATTGCCTCTTCCATCTTCGGAGAAGGTTAATTTTGATGCTAAACAACGTGCTGAATTGATTTTAAAAATGCATGAGTTAACTAAGGAAAACATTGAGCGTATGAATGCTAAATATAAACTTGCTGGAGATAAGGGTAGAAAACATGTTGTGTTTGCACCTGGAGATCTTGTTTGGTTACATTTGCGTAAGGATAGATTTCCTGATTTGCGCAAATCAAAGCTAATGCCACGTGCTGATGGTCCCTTTAAGGTGTTAGAGAAAATAAATGATAATGCATATAAACTTGAGCTGCCTGCAGATTTTGGGGTTAGTCCCACTTTTAACATTGCAGATTTGAGGCCTTATTTGGGTGAGGAAGATGGACTTCCGTCGAGGACGACTTCATTTCAAGAAGGGGAGGATGATGAGGACATCAATACAATTGTTACACCCACAGCCCCTGCTGCTATACATACTGGACCAATTACTAGAGCTCGTGCACGCCAACTAAATTACCAGGTACTTTCGTTTCTTGGTAATGATTCTAATGTTCATGAGAATATGATGCTGCCTAAATTGGATACATTTGTTTTGCTTACAAATGAAGGGCCTAGCTTGGAGAAGGATGAACATTGGAGCAAGAACAAGCATGGAGATGATGGCATGCGCAAGGGGAACAAGAACGGAGTTACAAGTGATGATTTCAGGACTTTGAAGCCACCATAATGGGTGCATGAAGCCTTGGACGAAATATACAAGATGCCACTTCATAAATTTCGTCCCGAGGCTATTTTAGGTGCTGCGTCACCTTATTATTGGGCCAGGCCCATGTAATTTCGAAATACATAAGTATAGGCTATTTTTAGAGTCTGTATGTGTGGGGAAACAAGAGATAGGGTTGATTTCGGACTCCTCCACCAAGGGCCACGAAATTCCCCCCCTCTTCCTCCATATATAAAGCCCTTAGGGCATCGTTTAGACTTTGGGGTTTTGTTTAGATTAAAAGTTCGCCATAGCTGCAACTTCGCGTACTTCGTTTGTGTTCAACGACCAGACAAAGGCGTCACAGAACCCCACCTTGATCAATAAAGCTTTCATCTTATATTCGCAATATCCAGATTGCAATCTTAGTTTCTTGCTTGTTCTTCGTTTGCTCGCAGGAAACAGACCCTCGTGGTCAGGTTGATCGTGCTCCGGCGTGGTCAATAACCTCTCGGAGTTGGTTTAGCGATTGCTAAGGCGCGACGTCCTCGCACGTTCGTAGTCGGATCGTCAAAGTCGACTTCCACCAAAGCGAAATCCACCATCTCATCGAAAGACGGGACACCTTTGCCTCTATCACACTCTTATTCTTCTCCTGTTGTGCTTTATTAGCTCTATTAATATCATCTTTCCAAATGGAATCAGGAGTCATAGGAAGCAAAGTAATATTTTTATCCTTATGAACAAGAGTATAGTGATTGTTTCTACCATGGTGTACAGAATTTTTATCAAATTGCCATGGTCTACCAAGTAATAAGGAACATGCTTGCATAGGTACCACATCACAATCAACATAATCAGCATATGTAGAGATACTAAAATGCACACGAACAGTACGTGTTACCTTAACCTTGCCGCTGTTGTTGAACCATTGGATGTAGTAAGGATGTGGATGTGGTCTTGTGGTGAGAGAAAGCTTCTCCACCATCTCCATGCTAGCCAAGTTGTTGCAGCTCCCTCCGTCTATTATGACGCGCACAGAACGTTCCTTCACAACTCCCTTGGTATGGAACAAATTGTGCCTCTGATTTTGCTCAGCTTGTGTGACCTGCACACTCAAAACACGTTGAGCAACTAAACATTCATACCTGTCAGCGTCTTCAGGAGCCATGTATTGCGTCTCATGATCAAAATCATCTCCACCATGTTCTTCACGTGTAATAAGAGCCAAAGTCTCCTCATCACAGTCACTAGCGGACTCATATCCACCATCCGCGGTAGCAATCATCACACGCGGAGATTTGCATTCTCTCGCATAATGACCTCCTCCCTTACAACGACGACAAATAATATCACTTGTGTGCCCTGTTGATGCCATGGAAGAAGAAGAACGCTGTGCAGGCCCCGCAGGTGCGCTCTTGGCAGATAATGGTGGTTGTGCCTGTTTTCTTGTATCACGGCTGGAGGTTGCACCGGATGGAGGTGCTGGTGCAGTTGAAGTAGAAGATGCACATGGTGTCCATGATGAAGGTCGGCCTGCAGAAAAGTTAGTTCGCCCCAATGCTTGTCGATCCTGCACTTCACGTTCAGCTTTACAAGCAAGATGGAATAAACGAGTGATATTAGTATACTCCTTATAGTCTAGAATGGTCTGAATCTCCCTATTTAATCCACCCAGAAAACGTGCAAGCATAGCTTCATTCTCCTCAACAATACCACATCTAATCATGCCAGTTTGTAATTCCTGATAATATTCTTCTACAGAATTTTTCCCTTGTCTTAAACGCTGCAATTTTTGAAGCAATTCACGTTGATAATATGGTGGAACCCAACGCGTACGCATAGCAGTTTTCAAAGCAGCCCAAGTAGTTGGAATAGGATATAATCTACAATGTTCAGACCACCATACACATGCAAAACTAGTGAAAGCACAAACGGCAGCAGCAACTCGTCTCTCCTCAGGATATTGTAAACATGTAAATCGTTGTTCAGTTTCTAACTCCCAAGTAAGATATATATCATGAACATATCTACCCTCAAATGGTGGAATATTCAATTTCAGTTTAGGAATATGGACATCATCTCGTACCTGAGGTGGTGGTGCAGGCCTACCATTACGAATATATACCTGAGGTCGACCTGCTGGTGGTGGTACAGGTGGCTGCACGTAGTGTTGATTTTGATCAACCTCATCCTCATAATCTCCCACATAATCATCCTCCTCCGCATCAGCAGCAGGAGCCACAGAAGTATCAACAGCAGCACCAACAGTTTGGCCAAACGCAAGAGGAACACGGCTTGCTCGGCGGAGGTCTGCTTCGCGACGTGGAGGTAGTCGTTGTTGTTGTTGTGGGAGAGGTGCGTTAGGTGCAGCGGGTGGTGGTGGTGGAAGACGCGCGAGCAGTTCATTAAACTTGTTATCGAGCTTTGTTTCGAACGTCTTCTCAAGACCAGTGATCTTCTCCATGGCCTCTTCAAAATTGTTCAGCACATCTTGCACCTGTTCAGTCATCATTTGCTGAAACTTATCATGAAGCTCCTTGTTCGATAAATTCTCCCAGTCAATCTCGTCGGCTTGTGATCCTGGCATGGTTAGCAGCAATAGAAACACACAAGAATATGATCCTACATACTACTAAGAAGTGGTGGTGGTGTATCACAAATCCGTCAAGCAAATCTCAAATTCTTACCAGTTCTTACCCAGCAGCAGGCGGTGATCGGCAACCGTTGTAGTCAAAAACTCTCAAAGCTTGGATAGAGCGATTACCAGGGAGAATCAAACACACGACGTAGATGTATGTGGAGCTGGGAAGGCTTATAGTATGGTAGCAAAAAGGGTCAGCAATAATCAATTCAGAGATGCAAAGTTGAATAAACGCTCAACGACGGTACTGTGCTGGTCCTAGGCTAGACTGTGCTAGAGACGCGAGCCTAGAACACCAACAAAATCACGGCGCGGCACGTAAACAAGGGAAAAGCACACTCTGAAATTTTTTTTCGCTCTTTTTTTTTGCGCTCTTTTTTTTTTTGCGCTGCTTTTTTTTTTGCGAAAAATCACTATAATGGCGAGTGTCTCAAAACTCTTCCTAGGTCAAACTGACAGGATGGGCACGAAATTTTTTCGACCAATTTTTTTTTTTCGACTGCCCGGACCCAAAAACTGGAAACGGGTCAATGGCACCTGTCTCAAAACACTCAGAAACACCTAAAAATAGGATAGACGCGCGAGCAATTCATTAAACTTGTTATCGAGCTTTGTTTCGAACGTCTTCTCAAAGCCAGTGATCTTCTCCATGGCCTCTTCAAAATTGTTCAGCACATCTTGCACCTGTTCAGTCATCATTTGCTAAAACTTATCATGAAGCTCCTTGTTCGATAAATTCTCCCAGTCAATCTCGTCGGCTTGTGATCCTGGCATGGTTAGCAGCAATAGAAACACACAAGAATATGATCCTACAGACTACGAACAAGTGGTGGTGGTGGGTGTCACAAATCCGTCAAGCAAATCTCAAATTCTTACCAGTTCTTACCCAGCTTCTTAGCAGTTCTTAGCAGGCGGTGATCGGCAACCGTTGTAGTCAAAAACTCTCAAAGCTTGGATAGAGCGATTACCAGGGAGAGTCAAACGCACGACGTAGATGTATGTGGAGCTGGGAAGGTGATAGAGGCGGGGGTGTCCCGATCTTTCGATGAGATGATAACTATCGATTTGGTGGAGACGACTTTGACGATCCGACTACAAACGTGCACGACGTTGTGCCTTAGCAATCGCTAAACCAACTCTGAGAGGTTATTGACCACGCCGGAGCACGATCAACCTGACCACGAAGGTCTATTCCTGCAAGCCATCGAAGAACGAGCAAGAATATGATAAATCAATCTGAATATTGCGAATATATATGAAGTATTGATAATGGTGGGGATCCGTAAGCGGTCTTGGTCTGGTCGTTGGACACAAACGAAGTACACGAAGTTGCAATGGCTAACTTTTAACTAAACAAATCCCAAGGAAAAGCTACTAGATGGATCTACTTATATAGGAGCAAGGGGTGGCGGCCAAGGAGGTGGGAGGACGTCCCAAGGCAGCCTAAAACTAAATCTAGGTCGTACAAGGCCAATGGGCCCAAGTGGAGGTGATGTAACACCTTTGGACTTGTAGTTTGACTCGGATTCTGCTGCAGCATCAGATTGTTTCGTCCACAACTCAACGCTCCGGACGAATTTGAAGGTGATTCCAATTGGGTTGGAAAGTGCACGAAATCTAGTTTCCAACAAAAAAAGAATCACCCAATTCGGAGTCC
>NW_021278924.1:0-1704 GCF_002162155.2 Triticum dicoccoides
CAAAGTAACAGTCGAGGGCCGTCGGGAACCCAGGCCCACCTCTACCGGGATGGAGCCACCTGTCCTTTCAGCCCCCTCGTCAGAATCACTTGCGGGTACTCAATGAGCTGACCCGACTTTAGTCACCATCTGTATAGTATGTATGTATGTATAGTATATACCCGTGATCACCTCCCAAGTGATCACGGCCCGATAGTATAGCAAGGCAGACTGACAAGAATATAGGGCCAATGATGATAAACTAGCATCCTATACTAAGCATTTAGGATTGCAGGTAAGGTATCAACAGATGTAGCGACAATGTCAGGCTATGCATCAGAATAGGATTAACAAAAGCAGTAACATGCTACACTACTCTAATGCAAGCAGTATAGAGGAGAATAGGCGATATCTGGTGATCAAGGGGGGGGCTTGCCTGGTTGCTCTGGCAAGAGAGAGGGGTCGTCAACTCCGTAGTCGAACTGGTCAGCAGCAGCGTCGGTCTCGTAGTCTACCGGAGATAAGAGGGGGAAGAAACAATGAATACAATGCAAACATAAACACGACGATGCGTGACATGACAATGAGCGGTGCTAGGTGTGCCCTAACGTGGTATGAGGTGGTACCGGTTAAGGGGGGAAACATCCGGGAAAGTATTCCCGGTGTTTCGCGTTTTCGGGCAGAGGAGCCGGAGGGGGAAAGTTGCGAGTTCGATAGGTTAGGGGTGTGTGGCGAACGAACGGACTGCGTATCCGGATTCGTCTCGTCGTTCTGAGCAACTTTCATGTAGAAAGTATTTTAATCCGAGTTACGGATTAAAAGATATGATTTTCTAAAGATTTTATTAATTTCTGGAATTTAATTAATTATTTAATTAATTCGAAAATGAATTAATTACATCAGCATGATGTCATGCTGACATCAGCAGTCAACAGAGTTGACTGGTCAACCTGACTAGTGGGTCCCACTGGTCAGTGACACATTTTAATTAACATGTTAATTAAACTATTCATAATTAATTAAGGGGGTGGGCCCCACTGTCATACTAATTAATTAGCTAATTAACAGTAGTTAATTAAGTTAATTAATCATTAGTTTAATTAATTTTAATTGGTTAATTTAATCAGAATTAATTAAGTTAATTAATTAGTTAATTAATTAATTTCATTATTTATTTATTATTACTATTATTTTCTAATTATTTTTTTTTATTAAAACGTTCTCTGGGCGGGGGCCCACTTGTCATTGGCCCCGGGGGCCTTAGCGGATCGGGCGCAGGGGCGGTTCGGGCATTGCGGCGCCCGACTGGGCGTTCGCCCAGATCGCCGGGGCGAGGAGGCCCAGGGCAGCTTGCAGGCGCGGGTGCCGGCGAGGCCATGGCGGGGCGAGGAGCTAGCGGCAGAGGGCAGTGGGGAGGCGCGGGCAAGCACACGACGATGCGGGGAACAAGGGGCGTGCGCGGGCATAGGAGGGAGGGCGCGTGCTGCCCGGAGCGCGAGCTTCGGCACACGGCCGCGACGATGCGGGCGATGGCCACGACGGGGAGCACGAGCGGCACGACGAGCAAGACGCGGTGACTACGGCGACGGGCTAGGGACGCACGTGCGAGGGAGACAGAGAGGAGAGGGGAGTTTCTCTCACCCCCGATGCAGGGGTTCGTCGGCGAGGCTCGACGGAGTCCGCCGGGGAGGAGGTCGGGGAGGCGAGCGTCGACGGTAGGCGGCA
>NW_021278925.1:0-1524 GCF_002162155.2 Triticum dicoccoides
TGCTTGTATCTCCGCAACCGTAGCTCCGTTTTGGGCGTATGATATATCAAAATCTTCGCCTCGACATGTACATCATTTCATTCCATTGCATCATTTGCATTTGAGGTCATCTTGATACCCAAAATGCTGTTAGAAGGAGGCTTCGTGAGTTAAATTGCAGATCCGTTAGATCATCATGCACTTTTGTCATTTTTGTCATGTTTAATTCGTGCATGATATGCCTGTGCCCCTTTGGGATGAATTGTGAAGCATTTTGTCTCCTTTCCAGAGGTGCCACCCATGCATTTTTAGGATGTGTGTGTTGTCTTGTGCAAGCTTGCGAAGAGAGGTACCTGAGATTGCAGATTTCAGGGACTTAGTGATTTTCACTAAGTCTGGGATATTTTAGTTCATGATGCTATATGTCCAGCTTGTTTCCTAATGATCCGTGCATCTTTTGAGGATGATCAGTAAGGGAGTTTTGATATTTATGTTATGCTCTATCCATCCATGTCTTTGTTTGCATATGTGGAGTGCTCTAGGTTGACTCAATCGAGCTCAACTTTTGCTTCGTTGTTAATCTGGGCAGCTTGGCAACTCGTTTGCGATTTCGCCGATGCTACCGTTAGTGTTCCATGCATGCTATGCCTTCGTTCTTGCCATGTGTAGCTAGAACTTTGTGCCTTCTTGCTGGTTATATGCTTTCCTTGCCATGACTTGCACCGTAGTGAGTGCATCGAGCTCGTTTACATGCCTTCGTGGGTTAAATTTCAGCATGTCTCAGTTTTCACTAAGTCTGAAAACTGATTGTGTTCGAGCGATGTTCGTGAGCTCGGTAGAGTATTTTGTGAACCCTTTTGGCCCCAGGTCACTTTGGATGTTTTTTTAAGATTGTTGGGTAGCTCCATGACATGTTCTTACTTGTCATGTTCAGGTTTTCTATCATGTTGTTTTGCTGCTCCGAAGAGAGCATCGTGATCTGAAATTTCAGACTAGTGTTAATTTCACTAAGTCTGAAATCTGTTTTGCATTCGCGTTTTAGCCATGCTTGTTTGAACCTCTTAATAGATGAATTTGCCTATGGCTCAGTGCTAGTGTTTTGTCAACCATCTTGTGTACATCACTGCCATGTATTTTGTTTTCATGTTTAGTGGCTGTAGCATGTTCATTTCGTCGCATTTAGATGCCTACTTGCTGTTAATCGCAGACCGGTGTCATGTCTTAAAACGCTTGCCATTTCCAACCCGTAGCTCCGATTCCAATGATCTTTATATCGTTTTCAAGCGATTTCATCCCCTCTATCCAGTGGCACACTTGGTTTTCCAAGTTGATGCCAGGTTCGTGCATTTCCTGTCATATCTTGCATTTTGCATCCCGCATCGCATCCCGCATAGCATATCGTCATTTCATCATATTGCTTGGTCTTGCCCGTGGTTGATTGTATCCTTGTTGCTTGTTTGTCTTGTTGGGTAGAGCCGGGAGACGAGTTCGCTACCGAGGAGCCCGTTGAGTTCGCTTGTGAGGATCCAGTCAACTCTGACAACT
>NW_021278926.1:0-884 GCF_002162155.2 Triticum dicoccoides
CAAACATGCAATAAGTCATTCAACACAGAATCATCACCAAGATTAGAGGTCATATCAAAATGATTAAACATTGGTTCTTTTGCATCAATAGTTAATTCAATGGGTGCACTCAAAATTGTTGGTATTTCAGTTGTTTGATCACATGGCAAAGTCAAATTATCAACGTAGTCCTCTAAAATAGGTGGTGTGATCAAAGTAGTGGGTAGCTCATCAGATGGTGCATTCAAATTGACAAGGCATTCATCATTCTCATGTAGAGATGGAAGATCAGTACCTTTGTCATTACCTCTTATGATCAACTCAGATGATGTAGCCACTCTCGGTGGCGATGTGTCACATGGTGGAGGTGATGTAGTCCTGACAACAACGGATGTGGTTGTCATAGTATGCCTAGTAGTTGAAGGAACAATCATATCAACTCTTGGAATGTGCACCGTGCGCTTGTTTTCCTTGTGGCCAACACGTCGTTTTATTTCCTGTTCAGCTTTGCAAGCAAGATGAAACAAATGGTCCATAGGATAACACTCTTCATAAATTAGTATCTCTTGAATATCACGGTTTAATCCTCCCCAAAATCTATCCATAAAATCATCTTCACTTTCTTCTAAAGAGGAATGCAACAAGGTAGTTTGTAAATCATCATAATATTTTGTTACAGTTTCACTACCTTGTTTTAAGTGTTGCAACTTCTTAATCATGTCACGAGTATAATAAGCAGGGACGAAAGTATGTCGCATGGCAAGTTTCAAATCATCCCAAGTAGTAGGTATATAATCAGGGTGTAACCGACAATATTCACTCCACCAAACCAAAGCATAACCAGTGAAAGAACCAACCGCAACCTTAACCTTTTTATGTTCATCGAAATTATGGGAAGCAAATAT
>NW_021278927.1:0-1013 GCF_002162155.2 Triticum dicoccoides
CATACCAAGGGAGTTGTGAAGGAACGTTCTGTGCGCGTCATCATAGACGGAGGGAGCTGCAACAACTTGGCTAGCATGGAGATGGTGGAGAAGCTTTCTCTCACCACAAGACCACATCCACATCCTTACTACATCCAATGGTTCAACAACAGCGGCAAGGTTAAGGTAACACGTACTGTTCGTGTGCATTTTAGTATCTCTACATATGCTAATTATGTTGATTGTGATGTGGTACCTATGCAAGCATGTTCCTTATTACTTGGTAGACCATGGCAATTTGATAAAAATTCTGTACACCATGGTAGAAACAATCACTATACTCTTGTTCATAAGGATAAAAATATTACTTTGCTTCCTATGACTCCTGATTCCATTTTGAAAGATGATATTAATAGAGCTAATAAAGCAAAACAGGAGACGAATAAGAGTGAAAATCAGAATGTGGCAAAAGAATTTGAGCAACAAATGAAGCCTAATAATAAACCATCTAGTGTTGCTTCTGAAATTAAATTGAAAAGTGCATGTTTATTTGCCACCAAATCTGATATTGATGAGCTAGATTTCAGCGAATCTATTTGCTATGCTTTTGTGTGCAAAGAGGCATTATTTTCATTCGAGGACGTGCCTTCCTCTTTGCCTCCTGCTGTCACTAACATTTTGCAGGAGTTCGCTGACGTCTTTCCACAAGACGTGCCACCGGGATTACCGCCTATTCGAGGGATTGAGCATCAGATTGACTTAATTCCCGGTGCTTCACTGCCAAACCGTGCACCATACCGTACCAATCCAGAGGAGACGAAGGAGATTATGCGTCAAGTACAAGAACTTCTCGACAAAGGTTATATACGCGAATCCCTTAGTCCTTGTGCTGTTCCTATTATTCTAGTGCCGAAAAAGGATGGTACATCACGTATGTGTGTTGATTGTAGAGGCATTAATAATATTACTATTCGTTATCGTCATCCTATTCCTAGGCTAGATGATATGCTTGATGAATTGAGTGGCTCTACAAT
>NW_021278928.1:0-680 GCF_002162155.2 Triticum dicoccoides
TTCAATGTTTTTTAAACTTATTTGAACTCCGGACTTCTTTTGTGTTTAGTATGCAGCATTCAAAGTGACGTCATTAATTTCCAACATGTTCTGACATCATTTGTTGTTTTTCGGTCATTTACCTAATTGTTTAGAGAGCTAAATGACCGTGAAAATGAAAAGCACTACAAAATGAATTCTGAAAATGTTGAAACTTGGCATGGTATCATCATTTCACCCGGATAGCATGTGCGAAAGAGTAGAGAGGGTCACAGCAAAAACTGGACGCACTTCGTGTACAAACTGGACAAACTCTTTCGGAGTATCAGGGTTTCGGACGAGAACTCATCTGTTACACGACAACTTCAATGTTTTTTAAATTTATTTAAACTCCGGACTTCTTTTGTGTTCAGTATGCAGAATTCAAAGCGATGTCATCAATTTCCAACATGTTCTGACATCATTTGCTGTTTTTCGGTCATTTGCCTAATTGTTTAGAGAGCTAAATGATCTTGAAATTGAAAATCACTACAAAATGAATTCTGAAAATGTTCAAACTTGGCATGGTATCATCATTTCACCCGCATAGCATGTGTGAAAGAGTAGAGAGGGTCACGACAAAAACTGGACGCACTTCGTGTACAAACTGGACAAACTCTTTCGGAGTATCAGGGTTTCGGACGAGAACTCATCTGTTACAC
>NW_021278929.1:0-1642 GCF_002162155.2 Triticum dicoccoides
TAGTATGCAAGGGATGACGAAAACGACTCCCGAGCTTTTCATAATGATGAAATCGATGAAGGTAGAAATCAAGAAAGAGCATCAAGTGTTGATGGTAGTCAAGACCACTAGTTTCAATAAAAGGGCAAAGGGAAGAAGGGGAACTTCAAGAACAACAGCAAGCAAGTTGCTGCTCAAGTGAAGAAGCCCAAGTCTGGTCCTAAGCCTGAGACTAAGTGCTTCTACTGCAAAGGGACTGGTCACTGGAAGCGGAATTGCCCCAAGTATTTGGCAGATAAGAAGGATGGCAAAGTGAACAAAGGTATATTTGATATACAGATTATTAATGTGTATTTTACTAGTGTTCGTAGCAACCCCTCGGTATTTGATACTGGTTCAGTTGCTAAGAGTAGTAACTCGAAACGGGAGTTGCAGAATGAACAGAAACTAGTTAAGGGTGAAGTGACGATGTGTGTTGGAAGTAGTTCCAAGATTGATATGATCATCATCGCACACTCCCTATACTTTCGGGATTAGTGTTGAACCTAAATAAGTGTTATTTGGTGTTTGCATTGAGCATGAATATGATTTGATCATGTTTATTGCAATACGGTTATTCATTTAAGTTAGAGAATAATTGTTGTTCTGTTTACATGAATAAAACCTTATATGGTTACACACCCAATGAAAATAGTTCGTTGAATCTCGATCGTAGTGATACACATAATCATAATATTGAAACCAAAAGATGCAAAGTTAATAATGATAGTGCAACTTATTTGTGACACTGCCGTTTAGGTCATATTGGTGTAAAGCGCATGAAGAAACTCCATGCTGATGGGATTTTGGAATCACTTGATTATGAATCACTTGATGCTTGCGAACCATGCCTTATGGGCAAGATGACTAAGACTCCGTTCTCCGGAACAATGGAGCAAGCAACTGACTTATTGGAAATAATACATACTGATGTATGTGATCCGATGAGTGTTGAGGCTCACGGCGGGTATCGTTATTTTCTGACCTTCATAGATGATTTGAGCAGATATGGGTATATCTACTTGATGAAACACAAGTCTGAAACATTTGAAAAGTTCAAAGAATTTCAGAGTGAAGTGGAGAATCATCATAACAAAAATAAAAAGTTTCTATGATATGATCGCAGAAGTAAAATATTTGAGTTATGAGTTTGGCCTTCAGTTAAAAACAATGTGAAATAGTTTCACTACTCACGCCACCTGGAACACCACAGCATAATGGTGTGTCCGAACGTCATAACCATACTTTATTAGATATGGTGCGAACTATGATGTCTCTTACCAATCTACCACTATCGTTTTGGGATTATGCATTAGAGACAGCTGCATTCACGTTAAATAGGGCACCATCTAAATCCGTTGAAACGACACCGTATGAACTATGGTTTGGCAAGAAACCTAAGCTGTCGTTTCTTAAAGTTTGAGGTTGCAATGCTTATGTGAAAAAGTTTCAACCTGATAAGCTCAAACCCAAATCGGAGAAATATGTCTTCATAGGATACCCAAAGGAGACTGTTGGGTACACCTTCTATCACAGATCCGAAGGCAAGACATTCGTTGCTAAGAATGGATCCTTTCTAGAGAAGGAGTTTCTCTTGAAAGAAGTGAGTGGGAGGAAAGTAGAA
>NW_021278930.1:0-1194 GCF_002162155.2 Triticum dicoccoides
ACTCCATTGTTTTTCGGTATTCAAAATGCACCATTCAAAGCCACATCATCAATTTTTAACCCTTTCTGACTTCATTTGTTATTTTTCATGCATTTACTGATTATTTTGAGCTATGAGACCATGAAATTGAAAAGCATTTGAAATAAACTCTGAAAGGTTGAAAGTTGGCATGGTATCATCATTTCACCCACATAGCATGTGCAAGAAAGCAGAGAGGGTTACGGCAAAAACTGGATGCACTTGGTGTACAAAACGGACAATCTCTTTCAAAGTATCAGGGTTTCATGCGGAAACTTGTCTGTTACAAAGGGATTTCATTTTTTTGAACTTATTTGAACTCCATAGTTTTTCTGTGTTCAAAATCCACCATTAAAAGCCACATCATCAATTTTCAACCCTTTCTGACTTCATTTGTTATTTTCATGTATTTACTGATTATTTTGAGCTATAAGACCATGAAATTGAAAAGCATTTGAAATAAACTCTGAAAAGGTTGAAAGTTGGCATGGTATCATCATTTCACCCATATAGCATGTGCAAGAAAGTAGAGAGGGTTACGGCAAAACTGGATGCACTTCGTGTACAAAACAGACAATCTCTTTCGAAGTATTAGAGTTTCACAGGGAAACTCGTCTCTTACAATGGGATTTCATTTTGTTGAACTTATTTGAACTCCATAGTTTTTCTGTGTTCAAAATGCACCATTAAAAGCCACATCATCAATTTTCAACCCTTTCTGACTTCATTTGTTATTTTTCACGCATTTACTGATTATTTTGAGTTATAAGACCATGAAATTGAAAAGCATTTGAAATGAACTCTGAAAAGGTTGAAAGTTGGCATGGTATCATCATTTGACCCACATAGCATGTGCAAGAAAGTAGAGAGGGTTATGGCAAAAACTAGATGCACTTCGTGTACAAAACGGACAATATCTTGCGAGGTATCAAGGTTTCATAGGGAAACTCGTCTGTTACAAAGGGATTTCATTTTTATGAATTTATTTGAACTTCATAGTTTTTCTGTGTTCAAAATGCACCATTCAAAGCCACATCATCAATTTTCAACCCTTTCTGACTTCATTTGTTATTTTTCATGCATTTACTGATTATTTTGAGCTATAAGACCATGAAATTGAAAATCATTTGAAATAAACTCTGAAAAGGTTGAAAGTTGGCATGGTATCATAATTTG
>NW_021278930.1:1232-1825 GCF_002162155.2 Triticum dicoccoides
ATCTCTTTCGAAGTATCAAGGTTTCATAGGGAAACTCGTCTGTTTCAAAGGGATTTCATTTTTATGAATTTATTTGAACTCCATAATTTTTCTGTGTTCAAAATGCACCATTCAAAGCCACATCATCAATTTTCAACCCTTTCTGACTTCATTTGTTATTTTTCATGCATTTACTAATTATTTTGAGCTATAAGACCATGAAATTGAAAATCATTTGAAAAAAACTCTGAAAAGGTTGAAAGTTGGCATGGTATCATAATTTGGCCCACATAGCATGTTCAAGAAAGTAGAGAGGGTTACGGCAAAAACTGGATGCACTTCGTGTACAAAACGGACAATCTCTTTCGAAGTATCAGGGTTTCATACGGAAACTCATCTGTTACGAAGGGATTTCATTTTTTTGAACTTATTTGAACTCCATTGTTTTTCTGTATTCAAAATGCACCATTCAAAGCCACATCATCAATTTTTAACCCTTTCTGACTTCATTTGTTATTTTTCATGCATTTACTGATTATTTTGAGCTATGAGACCATGAAATTGAAAAGCATTTGAAATAAACTCTGAAAGGTTGAAAGTTGGCATGGTATCAT
>NW_021278931.1:0-1506 GCF_002162155.2 Triticum dicoccoides
AAGCTACCATGGCTCAGCGGTAACACTAGGAGACATTTCCCGGTAAGAGAGGCTACTAAAGATAAACAACTAGATAGTCAGATCCCACACATACAAAGCATTTCAATCATACACACAATATGCTCGATATGTGCAAATACAACAAGGCATCACAACATGACTCTACGACACAAGTACTTTATTTAAGGCTCAGAGAGCCATACATAACATACACAAAGGTACGGGTCTCACGACCCAGCATTCAAGTCATACAGTCATACAAACCAGCAGCGGAAGTAACTTGTCTGAGTACAGACAACTAGAAAGATAAAAGAGGCTTGGAAAGCCAAGCTATACTACGTGGTCCTTCACAAGCTCAGGATCACCACCTGGGCCTTTAGCCTACTCATTGATGTCAACGTCTACGTAGAACCCATCAGAAGGGGTTGCAGCGTCTTCTGTAAAAATGTAAATTATAGCAACATGAGTACAAAGGTACTCAGCAAGACTTACATCAGAACCTACATACATGCATATTATCAAGAAGGGTTGGTGGAGTTATTGCAGCAAGCCAGCTTTGACTCTTGGCTAGGCTAACCTACGAGACTCCAACTTGAAATGGTTTTGCGCACACGAGTCCAGTACTCACCACTTCAATACACTACCGAGGATCCACCTCCGTCTCCCTACGGAAGAGCCATCCTTGGCACTCACACTTATCTTGAGGCTTTTAGTAGTTTCCATTTACTTGTCTATGAACTGTATAGGCAACCAAGTAGTCCTTTACCGCGGACGCGGCTATTCGAATAGATCATGATAACCCTGCAGGGGTGTACTTCTTCATACACGCTCTCACCTCTTACCGTCGTTTACACGACATGTACTCGGCAACCTTCAAGCGGAAGCCCAACGTGGGTGTCGGCCACGACCTACCTAATCACCTAAGCCTCCAGTCCAGGTTTATCGCCTATCCAGGTTCCATCCGCAGGGAGTCCGGCCGAGGTTTCCCATACAGCCCCGAACGATGTGAACAGGGTTCCCGAGATACCTAACGGGTATTCGGTACACCCGGCCACGTACCTACCGCATCACAGCCCACCCCTATGGTCAGCGCTGTCCACGGCCTCCAGTAGGCTACAAACACCAAAAACTACTTGCAACTCCTGGACGGAGAACTAGGGTGAATAAGAAGCCGAGAGGGTCCATTGGTTTCGGGCCCAATGCATGGTAGTAGCTGATTCTTAAATCACACATACAGATCTCAGTGCTTAAGGTCGGCTTCAATGAAACAACCCACCATGTACTCCTACATGGCCTCTCATCGATACCTTTACCAAATCGTGTTCACCACACCACTCTCATTACCGACATAATCATTTCACTCTAGCCCATCACCCAGATGAACCAGACCTGACACGACTCTAAGCATAGCAGGCATAGCAAGGTAGGAACAACACATACATATGGCTCAATCAACTCCTACACATGCTAGTGGGTTTCATCTAGTTACTGTGGCAATGACAGGTC
>NW_021278932.1:0-7509 GCF_002162155.2 Triticum dicoccoides
AGTATACTCCTTATAGTCTAGAATGGTCTGAATCTCTCTATTTAATCCACCCAGAAAACGTGCAAGCATAGCTTCATTCTCCTCAACAATACCACATCAAATCATGCCAGTTTGTAATTCCTGATAATATTCTGCTACAAAAATTTTCCTTGTCTTAAACGCTGCAATTTTTGAAGCAATTCACATTGATAATATGGTGGAACCCAACGCGTACGCATAGCGGTTTTCAAAGCAGCCCAAGTAGTTGGAATAGGATATAATCTACAATGTTCAGACCACCAGACACATGCAAAACTAGTGAAAGCACAAACAGCAGCAGCAACCCGTCTCTCCTCGGGATATTGTAAACATGTAAAACGTTGTTCAGTTTCTAACTCCCAAGTAAGATATATATCAGGAACATATCTACCCTCAAATGGTGGAATATTCAATTTCAGTTTAGGAATATGGACATCATCTCGTACCTGAGCTGGTGGTGTAGGCCTACCATTACGAATATATACCTGAGGTCGACCTGCTGGTGGTGGTGCTGGTGGTTGCACGTAGTTCTGATTTTGAGCAACCTCATCCTCGTAATCTCCCACATAATCATCCTCCTCCGCATCAGCAGCAGGAGCCACAGAAGTATCAACAGCAGCACCAACAGTTTGGCCAAACGCAAGAGGAACACGGCTCGCTCGGCGGAGGTCTATTTCGTGACGTGGAGGTAGTCGTCGTTGTTGTTGTTGGAGAGGTGCGTTAGGTGCAGCGGGTGGTGGTGGTGGAAGACGCGTGAGCAATTCTTTAAACTTGTTATCGAGCTTTGTTTCGAACGTCTTCTCCATGCCATCTATCTTCTCCATGGCCTCTTCAAATCTGTTTAGCACGTCTTGCACCTGTTCACTCATCATTGCTGAAATTTATCATGCAAATCCTTATTCGTCATGTTCTCCCAGTCAGTCTCGTCGGCTTATGATCCTGGCATGGTTAGCAGCAATAGAAACACACAAGAATATGATCCTACAGACTACTAACAAGAGGTGGTGGTGGGTGTCACAAATCCGTCAAGCAAATCTCAAATTCTTACCAGTTCTTACCCAGCAGCAGGCGGTGATCGGCAACCGTTGTAGTCAAAAACTCTCAAAGCTTGGATAGAGCGATTACCAGGGAGAGTCAAACGCACGACGTAGATGTATGTGGAGCTGGGAAGGCTTATAATATGGTAGCAAAAAGGGTCAGCAATAATCAATTCAGAGATGCAAAGTTGAATAAACGCTCAACGACGGTACTGTGCTGGTCCTAGGCTAGACTGTGCTAGAGACGCGAGCTTAGAACACCAACAAAATCACGGCGCGGCACGTAAACAAGGGAAAAGCACACTCTGGAAAAAAAATTCGCTCTTTTTTTTGCGCTCTTTTTTTTGGCGCTGCTTTTTTTTTTGACTGCCCGGACCCAAAAACTGGAAACGGGTCAAAAAAAACTTCCTCTAATGGCACCTGTCTCAAAACACTCAGAAACACCTAAAAATAGAATAGCCAGAATTTTTTTTCGAAAAATGCGTTTTCGAAAAATTTTGGGCCTAAACGGAGCGTGGTTTCCGGACTCGTTTTTTTTTTCCGAAACCTACTCCGGCAAGGAAACACGAATCGGAATCTAGATGGATCACGAAAATAAACCTAATATGACAAGAACTCGGATTGGTAGTGGATATATGGTGGTAGATGGCAGCGGTGGTGGTATATGACAGCTGTGGTGGTATATGGATACGGATTCGAAGCGGTGGCAGATAAGCGGTGGTGGTAGATGGCAGGGGTGATGATGATGGTGCGGCGGCGGCCTGACAACTTATGACCAGAACTCGAAATTCTAAAAGACTAGACTCTAAGACCAGCAGCTAGACAGGACGATGCAACCGCAAATTCAACAAAGCAAAACCCTAAAAAGTTTATGCAAAGGCTCAGATTGGTTCGGATATGATGAACTAACCCTAATTTTTTTTGTGGCTTTTTCATGGACTATAGGTATGAAGAACAGACTCGATCTAAACTATGAAAAACTGTAAAATCTCACCGAGCAACCTGGAAATCTGATACCACTTGATAGAGGCAAAGGTGTCCCGTCTTTCGATGAGATGATGGATATCGCTTTGGTGGAAGTCGACTTTGACGATCCGACTATGAACGTGCGAGGACGTCGCGCCTTAGCAATTGCTAAACCAACTCCGAGAGGTTATTGACCACGCCGGAGCACGATCAACCTGACCACGAGGGTCTGTTTCCTGCGAGCAAACGAAGAACAAGCAAGAAACTAAGATTGCAATCTGGATATTGCGAATATAAGATGAAAGCTTTATTGATCAAGGTGGGGTTCTGTGACGCCTTTGTCTGGTCGTTGAACACAAACGAAGTACGCGAAGTTGCAGCCATGGCGAACTTTTAATCTAAACAAAAACCCCCCAAAGTCTAAATGATGCCCTAAGGTGATGAGGACATGACTACCTTGGATATGACCAAAAATATTGCATATATGCATATTTGTCAGGTGATTTGTAGTGCAAACTATTCAATAATCTATTTATGTTATCCAGAACAAAAATACTTCACACACTTTTGTGTTTTGTCTAATTGCAGGTGTATGGGACATTTGTACAATCCACATATGAAGATAAGGAAGAAAGAGATGTTTATTTGCTGTCCAAAAAGTTCTCTCACGTCACTTTTGGCCCAAGAGAAGATAGAGTCCAAGTCTCTCACGTTCTGGATTCAGATTCGGACTGCACACACATACCTGACTCAAAACGCACACAAGTTTTTCATACGGACTCCGAATTGGGTGATTCTTTTTTTGTTGGAAACTAGATTTCGTGCACTTTCCAACCCAATTGGAATCACTTTCAAATTCGTCCAGAGCGTTGAGTTATGGACGAAACAATCTGATACTGCAGCAGAATCTGAGTCAAACTACAAGTCCAAAGGTGTTACATCACCTCCACTTGGGCCCATTGGCCTTGTACGACCTAGATTTAGTTTTAGGCTGCCTTGGGACGTCCTCCCACCTTCTTGGCCGCCACCCCTTGCTCCTATATAAGTAGATCCATCTAGTAGCTTTTCCTTGGGATTTGTTTAGTTAAAAGTTAGCCATTGCAACTTCGTGTACTTCGTTTGTGTCCAACGACCAGACCAAGACCGCTTCCGGATCCCCACCATTATCAATACTTCATATATATTTGCAATATTCAGATTGCTTTATCATATTCTTGCTCGTTCTTCGATTGCTTGCAGGAATAGACCTTCGTGGTCAGGCTGACCGTGCTTCCAGCATCGTCAGTAACCTCAGGAGATTGGTTTAGCGATTGCTAAGGCGCAACGTCGTGCACGTTTGTAGTCGGATCGTCAAAGTCGTCTCCACCAAATCGATAGTTATCATCTCATCGAAAGATCGGGACCCTCGCCTCTATCAAGTGGTATCAGTTTTCAGGTTGCTCGGTGAGAATTTTCAGTTTTTCTTAGATTAGATTTATTTTCTTACCTATTGTCCAAGAAAAAGCCACAAAAAAAAGTTAGATATGTTCATCCTTTATCCAAGCCAGTCTAAGCCTTTGCAATTTTCTATTCATTGCTTGCATAGTTGAATTATCGGTTGCATCGTCGTGTCAGTTGCTGGTCTTAGTGTCTAGTTTCTTTAGAGTTTCGAGTTCTGTTCACATTAGTCACGCAGCCGCTGCATCATTATCCCATCCGCTGTCCACCATCCCATCCACCAATTTCCACCATGTGCTACGCACTGTTTATTGTCATAATCATAGTTGAGGTCACTCACATCTTCGCCTGATCGAATCTGCATCTTATCTAGTTTGTCTTGGAAAGAGGGAGAAAAAGAAGATAAAGAAAAAAAAGAGAAAAAAGGAAAGAAAAAAAAGAAAAAGAGGGAGAAGAAAAAGAAAAAAAGGCGTGAGAAAAAAAAGAGAGAAGAAAAAAAAATTGGATCTATCTAGAATCAATCTCGTACCTGAATTCGGATTGGAATCTGTTTTGCGCACTGTTCAGTAAAACAGGTGTATCTTCCTCATACGAAGTCAGTTTTGGCTCCGTGAGTAGTCAAATTGAAGATAGCGACGAGACGCATCTAAATAGTTGCAGAAACTAGTTCAATATTTGACACCTCAAAATCGGCTTTTAAATAGGTCTTTTTGCCCTCCGAAGTTCGTGAACACAACTTGTTCCAATTTTTCAGGCCAGTTTTAGAATTCTTTGATTCCTCATATCAACTCCGAATTGAGTGATTCTTTTTGCATTGGAAAGCTTGAGTTAGTAGCATTCTTTGAAAGAATTTATCAGAAAATTGTCACAAACTTTTCAAGAGGAAAGTTGGAGAGAGAGTTGTTGTATATCCTTCTTGGCAGTTGTTTTTCATCATTATCTGCACTGCCGTTGTGATCTTCACTTATATCTTGCTGTCAAGAGCTACTTAGTATCCTTCATTGATGCTAGTTGTGCTACGCTGTGACCTCATTAGTGTTCTAGGCTCACGTCTCTAGTCCGGTCTAGCCTAGGACCAGCACAGTACCGTCGTTGAGCGTTTATTCAACATTGCATCTTTGAATTGATTATTGCTAATCTTTTGCTACCATATATAGCCAACCTAGCTCCACATATTTCTACACCGTGTATACGTACGCTCCCCTGGCAATCGCTTTACTCAATATTCGGAGTTACTTGACACCGCTGGTTGCCGATCACCGCCTGCTGCATGGTAAGAACTTGTAAGACATTGATATTTGCTTTACTGTGAGCGTTTTACCACCACATCCTAGTAGTTATAGGAACATTATTTTTGGGTTTTGTTTCTTGTTCAATAATCATGACAGGATCCAGAGTCAATTCATGGGCTTTGTCGATCGCGGGAGACGTGCCACCACCTTTGCAAATACCACAACCGTCACGAGAGGTGCACAAACATCCAAATGCACATGATTAGGTTAATGTATCTATACCACCATTTAATGGCCGTTTTAAACCTGCTTTATATATTGAATGGGAGTTCGACATAAAAAATATATTTGCTTCCCATAATTTCAATGAACATAAAAAGGTTAAGGTTGCGGTTGGTTCTTTCACTGGTTATGCTTTGGTTTGGTGGAGTGAATATTGTCGGTTACACCCTGATTATATACCTACTACTTGGGACGATTTGAAACTTGCCATGCGACATACTTTCGTCCCTGCTTATTATACTCGTGACATGATTAAGAAGTTGCAACACTTAAAACAAGGTAGTGAAACTGTAACAAAATATTATGATGATTTACAAACTACCTTGTTGCATTCCTCTTTAGAAGAAAGTGAAGATGATTTTATGGATAGATTTTGGGGAGGATTAAACCGTGATATTCAAGAGATACTAATTCATGAAGAGTGTTATCCTATGGACCATTTGTTTCATCTTGCTTGCAAAGCTGAACAGGAAATAAAACGACGTGTTGGCCACAAGGAGAACAAGCGCACGGTGCACATTCCAAGAGTTGATATGATTGTTCCTTCAACTACTAGGCATACTATGACAACCACATCCGTTGTTGTCAGGACTACATCACCTCCACCATGTGACACATCGCCCCCGAGAGTGGCTACATCATCTGAGTTGATCATAAGAGGTAATGACAAAGGTACTGGTCTTCCATCTCTACATGAGAATGATGAATGCCTTGTCAATTTTAATGCACCATCTGATGAGCTACCCACTACTTTGATCACACCACCTATTTTAGAGGACTATGTTGATAATTTGACTTTGCCATGTGATCAAACAACTGAAATACCAACAATTTTGAGTGCACCCATTGAATTAACTATTGATGCAAAAGAACCAATGTTTAATCATTTTGATATGACCTCTAATCTTGGTGATGATTCTGTGTTGAATGACTTATTGCATGTTTGCTTATTTAAGCATGTTGTAGCATGTAAATTTGATGCAAGTAAGGTTTACTCACCAATGTTGGGATGGTTTAATGATGAACATTGTCAATCTTTTGAAATGAATAAGAGCTTCACTTATATGTGCAAACTGAGTTGCAATATTTTCATGCCTTTTACTTCTTGTGCTAATTTTTTGGTTTTAGATTTTATGAACTATGCAAGTTACTCATCTATTCATGTGTCATATATGCAAAAATCAAGGGAAGTAAAAATGGATGACATATACATATACAACATGTACACCTTGTCTCTTTTGTTAGCCACATTTCAGATTAAGCAACGCCGAGGACGGCTTTATTTTCAAGAAGGAGAGGATGATGAGGACATGACTACCTTGGATATGACCAAAAATATTGCATATATGCATATTTGTCAGGTGATTTCTAGTGCAAACTATTCAATAATCTATTTATGTTATCCAGAACAAAAATACTTCACACACTTTTGTGTTTTGTCTAATTGCAGGTGTATGGGACATTTGTACAATCCACATATGAAGATAAGGAAGAAAGAGATGTTTATTTGCTGTCCAAAAAGTTCTCTCACGTCACTTTTGGCCCAAGAGAAGATAGAGTCCAAGTCTCTCACGTTCTGGATTCAGATTCGGACTGCACAGACATACCTGACTCAAAACGCACACAAGTTTTTCATACGGACTCCGAATTGGGTGATTCGTTTTTTGTTGGAAACTAGATTTCGTGCACTTTCCAACCCAATTGGAATAACCTTCAAATTCGTCCGGAGCGTTGAGTTGTGGACGAAACAATCTGATGCTGCAGCAGAATCCGAGTCAAACTACAAGTCCAAAGGTGTTACATCACCTCCACTTGGGCCCATTGGCCTTGTACGACCTAGATTTAGTTTTAGGCTGCCTTGGGACGTCCTCCCACCTCCTTGGCCGCCACCCCTTGCTCCTATATAAGTAGATCCATCTAGTAGCTTTTCCTTGGGATTTGTTTAGTTAAAAGTTAGCCATTGCAACTTCGTGTACTTCGTTTGTGTCCAACGACCAGACCAAGACCGCTTCCGGATCCCCACCATTATCAATACTTCATATATATTTGCAATATTCAGATTGCTTTATCATATTCTTGCTCGTTCTTCGATTGCTTGCAGGAATAGACCTTCGTGGTCAGGCTGACCGTGCTTCCAGCATCGTCAGTAACCTCAGGAGATTGGTTTAGCGATTGCTAAGGCGCAACGTCGTGCACGTTTGTAGTCGGATCGTGAAAGTCGTCTCCACCAAATCGATAGTTATCATCTCATCGAAAGATCGGGACCCTCGTCTCTATCAAGTGGTATCAGTTTTCAGGTTGCTCGGTGAGAATTTCCAGTTTTTCCTAGATTAGATTTATTTTCTTACCTATTGTCCAAGAAAAAACCACAAAACAAAACTGAGATCTATTCATCCTTTGTCCTAGCCAGACTGAGCCTTTGCAATTTTCTTTTCATTGTTTTCATTATTGAATTATCGGTTGCATCGCCGTGTCGAGTTGCTGGTCTTAGTGTCTAGTTCCTTTAGAGTTTCGAGTTCTGTTCACATTAGTCACGC
>NW_021278932.1:7519-9287 GCF_002162155.2 Triticum dicoccoides
GCCGCTGCATCATTATCCCATCCGCTGTCCACCATCCCATCCACCAATTTCCACCATGTGCTACGCACTGTTTATTGTCATAATCATAGTTGAGGTCACTCACATCTTCGCCTGATCGAATCTGCATCTTATCTAGTTTGTCTTGGAAAGAGGGAGAAAAAGAAGATAAAGAAAAAAAAGAGAAAAAAGGAAAGAAAAAAAAGAAAAAGAGGGAGAAGAAAAAGAAAAAAAGGCGTGAGAAAAAAAAGAGAGAAGAAAAAAAAATTGGATCTATCTAGAATCAATCTCGTACCTGAATTCGGATTGGAATCTGTTTTGCGCACTGTTCAGTAAAACAGGTGTATCTTCCTCATACGAAGTCAGTTTTGGCTCCGTGAGTAGTCAAATTGAAGATAGCGACGAGACGCATCTAAATAGTTGCAGAAACTAGTTCAATATTTGACACCTCAAAATCGGCTTTTAAATAGGTCTTTTTTCCCTCCGAAGTTCGTGAACACAACTTGTTCCAATTTTTCAGGCCAGTTTTAGAATTCTTTGATTCCTCATATCAACTCCGAATTGAGTGATTCTTTTTGCATTGGAAAGCTTGAGTTAGTAGCATTCTTTGAAAGAATTTATCAGAAAATTGTCACAAACTTTTCAAGAGGAAAGTTGGAGAGAGAGTTGTTGTATATCCTTCATGGCAGTTGTTTTTCATCATTATCTGCACTGCCGTTGTGATCTTCACTTATATCTTGCTGTCAAGAGCTACTTAGTATCCTTCATTGATGCTAGTTGTGCTACGCTGTGACCTCATTAGTGTTCTAGGCTCACGTCTCTAGTCCGGTCTAGCCTAGGACCAGCACAGTACCGTCGTTGAGCGTTTATTCAACATTGCATCTTTGAATTGATTATTGCTAATCTTTTGCTACCATATATAGCCAACCCAGCTCCACATATTTCTACACCGTGTATACGTACGCTCCCCTGGCAATCGCTTTACTCAATATTCGGAGTTACTTGACACCGCTGGTTGCCGATCACCGCCTGCTGCATGGTAAGAACTTGTAAGACATTGATATTTGCTTTACTGTGAGCGTTTTACCACCACATCCTAGTAGTTATAGGAACATTATTTTTGGGTTTTGTTTCTTGTTCAATAATCATGACAGGATCCAGAGTCAATTCATGGGCTTTGTCGATCGCGGGAGACGTGCCACCACCTTTGCAAATACCACAACCGTCACGAGAGGTGCACAAACATCCAAATGCACATGATTAGGTTAATGTATCTATACCACCATTTAATGGCCGTTTTAAACCTGCTTTATATATTGAATGGGAGTTCGACATAAAAAATATATTTGCTTCCCATAATTTCAATGAACATAAAAAGGTTAAGGTTGCGGTTGGTTCTTTCACTGGTTATGCTTTGGTTTGGTGGAGTGAATATTGTCGGTTACACCCTGATTATATACCTACTACTTGGGACGATTTGAAACTTGCCATGCGACATACTTTCGTCCCTGCTTATTATACTCGTGACATGATTAAGAAGTTGCAACACTTAAAACAAGGTAGTGAAACTGTAACAAAATATTATGATGATTTACAAACTACCTTGTTGCATTCCTCTTTAGAAGAAAGTGAAGATGATTTTATGGATAGATTTTGGGGAGGATTAAACCGTGATATTCAAGAGATACTAATTCATGAAGAGTGTTATCCTATGGACCATTTGTTTCATCTTGCTTGCAAAGCTGAACAGGAAATAAAACGACGTGTTGGC
>NW_021278933.1:0-1074 GCF_002162155.2 Triticum dicoccoides
AACTCTCCAAGTTGTTGTCCAGCTTAACCAACTAGCTCAGGGATATCTAACACCGATTCTTGGAAAGAAGGTGGTTCATAAGAAACCAACTTGATCACGGGCTCAACATAACGGTCAGGTGACGACCTGGTAGTACTTCCGAGAAGATCTTCGGAAAATCACGAACCACCGATATGTTACTAAGCTCGAGAACAATCTTGCTTTTCAGGGCAAGATGATATGATCAAATGAGCGAGGACTTGACAAATCCTAACTCATCAATCAAAGAGTGCACCAGGAAATAAGGACTAGGTAGCACGATCAATCTTAGAATGGTGATTCAATAACCAACATACTAAGAATAAAATTATTATCCTTTAACTACCAAGCAACGAGGTTGCTAGGAGTATTGATTTTACACATCACAATTCATTTGTCGGTATTCCGGTTGCATCAACACGAGGGCCGAGGAATGAACAGTGATGGCAAGAAGTGTCACTGTACCAAGAGTTCATGGGATGGTGTGCAATTCCTATAACAATCTCGATATAAAATATGTAATACTCCAAGGTAGAGCAGAACCAAAAGCTGGATTGGCATTTGATCTGCGGAATACAACTACTTTGACCCAATCCTAGATATGGAAGAGGTACTGGAGTTTGTTTCTCCTAGTCATTCCGGAATAGAATGGCTTGACAGGCCACAAGAGTCATAGGCATCGATGAACGAACGCACGCATACTCTTGACTATCAATTGATAGACGAGGGTCAGAATGCAACTAAAGAGAACAACTCAAAGGAACATATAACTTTCTGAGTTGTGGATGCATAGATTAGTATGTCGAACCAAGTTCAACATATTTCTTCCGGATAACCCATGCAGAAAGGTAGAACTGGCAGAGTCACGATTTATGAATGGAGAACTCCTCAAGAGTACTCTAATTGTGATTTTTTTTTGATCCAATAAACATCTGCCATAAGTAGTTCATGGTATTTGGAAGAAGAAGATACCACGGACTTCAAGGACTATCGCAAAGGTTACTAATATCCTAAAGGCACTAGCAATTACTATCAACATGAAGTAGGTAGAGTGAA
>NW_021278934.1:0-1352 GCF_002162155.2 Triticum dicoccoides
CAATTTCCACGATCGATGAACCCCGGGGTTCGTTTATGTGTCCGTCGTCAACATTGAGAGTTTTGGCCAATTCTGACGGGTTTCGTGGACTATTACTCACCCTTTTGGGGTCCCGAAGCGATTTCCATAGTTGTTGAACTCCAAGGTGTGCTTACGTGTTGGTCATCAACACTCGCAGTTTTGGCCGATTCTGGCCCGTTTCATGGACTATTACTCACCGTTTTGGGGTCCCAAAGCGATTTCCATGGTTGTCGAATTCCAAGGTGCGCTTACATGTCGGTGATCAACAATCACAGTTTGGGCCGATTCTGGCCCGTTTCTTGGACTATTACTCTATTTTGGGGTCTTGGAGTCATTTCGATGATTGACGAACCCTTGGTGCGTTTACGTGTCGGTGATCAACACTCACATATTCGGCCGATTCTAGTCCGTTTTGTGCACTATCACTCAGCATTTAGGGGACCTAGAGCAATTTCCACGATCGATGAACCCCGGGGTTTGTTTATGTGTCCGTCGTCAACATTGAGAGTTTTGGCCAATTCTGACGGGTTTCGTGGACTATTACTCACCGTTTTGGGGTCCCAAAGCGATTTCCATAGTTGTTGAACCCTAAGGTGTCCTTACGCGTTGGTCACCAACACTCGCAGTTTTGGCCGATTCTGGCCCGGTTCATGGACTATTACTCACCGTTTTGGGGTCCCAAAGCGATTTCCATGGTTGTCGAATTCCAAGGTGCGCTTACATGTCGGTCATCAACGATCACAGTTTGGGCCGATTCTGGCCCGTTTCTTGGACTATTACTCTATTTTGGGGTCTTGGAGTCATTTCGATGATTGACGAACCCTTGGTGCGTTTACGTGTCGGTGATCAACACTCACATATTCGGCCGATTCTAGTCCGTTTTGTGCACTATCACTCAGCGTTTTGGCGACCTAGAGCAATTTCCACGATCGGTGAACCCCGGGCTTCGTTTATGTGTCCGTCGTCAACACTGAGAGTTTTGGCCAATTCTGACGGGTTTCGTGGACTATTACTCACCGTTTTGGGGTCCCGAAGCGATTTCCATAGTTGTTGAACTCCAAGGTGTGCTTACGTGTTGGTCATCAACACTCACAGTTTTGGTTGATTCTGGCCCGTTTCATGGACTATTACTCGCCGTTTTGGGGTCCCGAAGCGATTTCCATGGTTGTCGAACTCCAAGGTGCGCTTACGTGTCGGTCATCAACAATCACAGTTTGGGCCGATTCTGGCCCGTTTCTTGGACTACTACTCTATTTTGGGGTCTCGGAGTCATTTCCATGATTGACGAACCCCAGGGCGCGTTTACGTGTCGGTGATCAACACTCACATAT
>NW_021278935.1:0-1091 GCF_002162155.2 Triticum dicoccoides
TAAACGCACCCGGGGTTCGTTAAGCGCGGAAATCACTTCGGGACTCGAAAATGGTGAGTAATAGTCCAAGAGACGGACCAGAATTGTCCAAATTTGTGAGTGTTGATGACTAACATGTAAACGCACCCCGGGGTTCGACAACCATGGAAATCGCTTCGAGACCCCAAAATTGAGTAATACTCCGAGAAACGGGTCAGAATCGAGAAAGGCCGTGAGTGTTGATGACCGACACACAAGCGCACCTTGGGGTTCGACAACCATGGAAATCGCCTTGGGACCCCAAACCAGTGATTAATAGTCCACGAAACGGGCAAAAATCAGCCAAAACTGCGAGTGTTGGCACCCCGGGGTTTGACAACCATGGAAATCGCTTCGAGACCCCAATATTGAGTAATAGTCCACGAAACGGGTCAGAATCGAGAAAAACAGCGAGTGTTGATGACCGACACGTAAACGCACCCCGTGGTTCGTCAATCATGGAAATCACTCCAGGACCACAAAACAGTGAGTAATAGTCCATGAAACGGGCCAGTATCAGCCAGAACTACGAGTGTTGATGACCGACACGTAAACGCACCCCGGGGTTCGTTAGTCGTGGAAATCACTTCGGGACCCGAAAACCGTGAGTAATATTCCAGGAAACGGACCAGAATTGGCAAAATTTGTGAGTGTTGACGACTGACCAGTAAACGCACCCCAGGGTTCGACAACCATGGAAATCGCTTTGGGACCCCAAAACTGAGTAATAGTCCATGATACGGGTCAGCATGGACAAAAACCGCGTGTGTGGATGACCGACACGTAAGCGCACCATGGGGTTCGACAATCATGGAAATCGGTTTGGGACCCCAAAACGGTGAGTAATAGTCCACGAAACATGTCAGAATCGACCTTAAAGCGTGAGTGTTGATGATCGACACGTAACGCATCCCAGGGTTCGTTAATTGTGGAAATCACCCTTGGACCCCAAAATAGTGAGTAATAGTCCACGAAACAGGCCAGAATCAGCCAAAACTGCGAGTGTTCATGACCGACACGTAATCGCACCTTGGGGTTCAACAACTATGAAAATCGCTTCGGGACCCCAAAAC
>NW_021278936.1:0-1466 GCF_002162155.2 Triticum dicoccoides
ATGAGATCGTGATATGGGAGATCCTCGTCCGCCTGCCCCCCAAATCCCTCCTCCGCTGCCGCGCCGTCTGCGGCGCTTGGCGCCGCGCCACCTCCGCCCGCGATTTCCTCCTCGCCCACCACGCCCACCAGCCCGCCCTTCCCATCGTCTCCGGCTACAGTTACGGCGGCGGCTACTACGACCGAGACATCATCACCTTCGACCACCGGGCTGCCGACGCCCAGATCCAACACGTCATCCAGCTTGACGTCGAGAGGTTGTGCCGTCTGGAAGCCTCTTGCGACGGCCTCCTCCTCCTCTCCTGTAACACGCCTGACGCCTCCTGCCTCTACATCTACAACCCGGCCACTCGTCAGCACGCTACACTTCCGGTGCTGCGTGACTTATTCATGGTCTTAGGAATGTACCCACACCGCCCTACTGGTGAGTACCGGATACTACTTATGTATAAAAAGGAGAACAGGCTTGGTCCAGTCGTCGTCCGGGAACATGATACCTGCTGTATCTTCACATTGGGCTCCATCCAGCCGCCGCGGAATATCGGGCGTCCGCCCGAGGCGGAGCAAGTGTGTTCACGCGGTGGGGTAGCTCTCATGTTCCGTGGCAGCCTGCATTGGCACCTAAAGCAACATGGGACTGAAAGCAACATGATAGTGGTATTCGACACCACAACTGAGTCGTTCAAGCAAATGCATGCTCCAGTGGCTTTGCGGCACGCTAAACTGTTTGAGATGGATGGCGTGCTCGGCATGTTCGATCGTAATGATGTTGGTGTTATCATCAATATATGGGAATTGCAGGACTATGAAAACCAGGTCTGGACCTTCAAGTGCAAGATTAAATTACCGGTTAATGAGATCAAGGTGCTATGTCGAAATATCGACAGTTATTGGCATACGGTGGTCATGCCTGGGGATGGTGAGTTGCTCGTGCTAGTCCAGTACGCCGAATGGCTACTTCAGCTTGACATGGATGGCAAGTTGGTTGCCAGCTTTCATCAACGGGAAGTCACTCCTACTCAACTGCAGCTCAAACAAACTCTTGTCCCACATACTTTCTTTCCAGATGGTTATGTTGTGAATGCAGTGCTTCAGATCTGAAGGCTGCTGAGTGAGTTGGTGCTTCTTAACATCCTGATGTTTGCATCCTCAAGAGTTGCAAGGTGTATGATGAATTGGACCAACTATGAGGCCTACTAGCGTCTTTGTTGATACATATAAAGTTATGATCAAGAAGCTCTCACTGTTTTTTGGTTTCGTGCGACCCATACTTCTTTGACCATGTTAACGGAAGTGGTATGTTAATTCTAAAGTAATCAAGTCCTTCTGATGTGCGTTCAAATATGTGCTAATTATTCTGTGTGATGTTTTTTTTCTTGAACTGAAGAATTGTTTTGCTCTTTTAACTAATGGTCTTCTTAGTACTTTACTACTCCCTCTGTCCCATAATATAAGAGTTTCTTTATA
>NW_021278936.1:1637-48000 GCF_002162155.2 Triticum dicoccoides
GGGACCTAGCACTAGCAGTCTACTTGTATGTTTATTTCTTGATCTGAAGAACTGCTTTTCCCTTTTTTATGTAGGGTCTTTTATTTCCTGAGAGATTATCTATGGTGTTCTCAATACGGAATACTTAATATTTAGCAATCATGTGTTCAATCTTAACAAAATATCGAACTGAAGGAATTTATGCACCCTATAGTATTCAATCGTATCTTAACATAAGACCAAGCACGGAAACCTCTATTGATAAACCAAAGAACAGTTCGTCAGGTCCCATGCCACGTTCCTCCTGAGACATTGTAACTGCCAGCCGTATTCATTTTTCTCTGCTGGCGTTGGTTGAGGGGAAGCTTTTCAACTCATCTTGTCTCAAGCAGAGGACAAGACTAGGAATTACGATGTGGTTACGTAGTTGTAAAAGCAAGTTGAAAGCTCCCTCTCATCATTTGTGAGTTGTGACTGCCAATGCATTATGTGCCAGTGCAGGGGCAATTGATCTGCTCAAGTTTAGGCTATTCATTTTTCGAATTTTGTGTTCTTTGGTACACTTGTTCGGTTAAAGCTAGTTCATACACAAGCAGGGTACCCAGCAGGGATAGAAAGAATCACAAACAGACGTTCAGCACATATAAACTAATCACATAAATAAACTAATTAAAGGATTGTTTTCATCAGCAGCAGTATATGTACCAACAGAAGAAATAATGTTACACAAGTAGATGCATATCAGCTTCATTGGGGTAGAAAATTAGTGTAGGCAACAAAGATCATCCACATTGCTCTGAACAAACGGTGCCCAATTGTCATGTGAATGCCGTTTTATCATGGGAATATTAATAACATATGGTTATAACCATTGAAGATGGACACAATTAGCAAGTTGGAATGTGATCACAGAAGATTCACTGTACACCAGCCAATAATTCAGACAAATCACAACACGAGGTTTTCTTCCTTGTCAATCTTCATACAGGGGAGCAGCTACTGATCATTCCATCGACAGCGGATGTTTGTGCCAACAGAAGAAGAAGAGTGAACGACTAAGTGTATGCTATTGCTATTGCTACCCCCAACTTCATCGTTGAATTAATTTGTATCCCCAAAATTCATAGGCAGCAGCAGAATCTGTTGGCTCCAACTCTAATCAGCAGGATGTTCTCTCTGGGAAAGTCACTTGGCTTGAACCCTCAACACAAGGAGCGCATGGGTAGATGATGTCGTAGTGGCCCTTGTACAGAAGGGTCACGCTCACATGGGGTACTCCAGGGCCAGTTTAGATATCTTGAGGAGGCCGTCGAGTGTCGCTCCACTTTGAGGGGCACCTCAAGCGCTCCGCGGCCAGGCCCATCATTCATAACATGGTTCGTGAACTGACGAGATGGAGTGACCTGCTGAAAGCATCACTCTTTCAAGAGCACAACGGGTCAGGTAAAATATCAATGAATGGATGTACTGGAAATTCAACACTGAGGTAGGCGATGTTGATACTGACATCTTTGAGACTGCAATTTTCTCTGAGCCATGCTATATATAAGCGGTTCATACTCAACCCTGTGATAATAATCTGAGGACAGTAAGAACTAACCAATGTAATGCGTCAGAAACGAAACATGAATTATGATGAACAGAAGGAAATATGAGCTCAAGGGTGTTCTCCTCGCTGTCTCCCGTCGTGTTGTAGGTGCTGAAGAACTCAAGAAGTTTCTCTCTACAGTAGCTAAAAAAGGAACATATTATATCAGTGAGATGGAGTGCATTCGGCTACAACAAAGGGTAGAAACAGAAAACACCCCATGTATTGACTATTAAGAAGACCACGAGATAAGAATCTAAAGTCAATTCTTTAGTTCAAGCAAGAGGGACATGAGCCATATAAATTGCTGAAAATTGAGTACTAAGGAGGCCACTAGATAAGTAGAACAAAACAAAGTTCTCACCCATTAAAACTGAGACATAAAGCAGATTAGTTGGCCAATAGTTCAAATGTAGAGCAAAATGTCATGTTAGTTTTAGCATCGACACACACCATAGTCACTTCAGTCTGAAAGGGTACAACATAATAGTCAGATCTTCTGATCACATCTTATACCCTCGCTCCGAGTCTGAAAATACATGTTGGAGAAATGGATAAAAATTGATATGTATCTAGAACTAAAATACGTCTAGATACATCTATTTCTCGTACAAGTATTTTTCGGATGGAGGGAGTACATCAAATGCAAAACAAAGAAAAGACACAGGATTCTAGTTGATCCAATTTATTATGGCAGCTAGTCAGAAAGAAGCACCACTTCCCACAACAGCCATCAGACAAAAGGCGAAGCGTTCACAGCATAAACTTTTAGAACCGGAAAGAAGGTATGTTGAAGAAGACTTTGTTTGAGTTGACATCTAGACTCATAGAGGCATCGGCGACCACGACTGAAACTGGCAACCAATTTGCCATAACTGTCAACTTGAAGCAGCCACTGATCAATTTTGACCAGCAGGAGCATGCCACCATCCATCGAAAGAAAGTCCATACTCCAGTGGCCATTACTCGATTTTCTGCTTCGCTCGAGAATGAAGGTGGGGGCAATGTTAGGTGCATAATGATGAGCGTCGAGGTCAGAACAAGCACGGACCTCGCCGGAGATGGGGAAGACACTACGAGCAACGTCCCAGGCGGAGGAGAGGAAGCAAGTTAACGGGTGTGGGTACGACTTGCTAGAAAGTCAATTGCTCGAGAGGTTTAGGGAAGCCAGGGTGGTGGTAGCATGGCAGGGGAGGGCGGTGAGGCAATGCTGCCTTGTGGGTGGGGTGGATCGCGTGGTTTGGGGAAGAATACTTGGCTGGAGGTTAAGGATGACTGAGAGCCGTTGGAATTCGACCGTGTGGCTACAACATTTGACTGATGTTGTAAACATATTCAGTTAACTGATAGACTACTAGTGCAGAAATCTTTATTGGAGAAAGTTACTAGTGGCGGCTCACCAAAGTATCAGGTCATTGATAACCGCCCAAAATACGGGTGGTACGACAACATTTGCACAAGCCACTTAATAACACATTATAAAAGATAAAACCAAGGAAATCAAATTCAAAATTCCATTCTACTAATAAGCAATGGAGCCTAGTTCTAAACCTTTTGGGATTAAGTTTTAGGAAGCGACTTTTTTCCCCAACCATTTTCTCCCTCCCCCTTGGCTACTAGGGCAATCTCTCCCCGCCAGGCTTCGCTAACGAGCCTGTTGATTCACTTCCCATCTCTCTGCCGCTCTGGAGGCCGCTGGCGGTGAGGAGAATCCCGGTGCCTTCGCTCCGCCAAATAATTTTGGTTAGGTTTTTTAGTTCTTCGAGTTTGTCTACTGGCCTCCGATCCTCCTCGAGTCATTCGTCCATCTGGATGTAGTCAATGAAGCTACGACGTAGATTCCTACCATCTACTTGGAGCGACGAGGTTATAGTTTCTCGTCATATGTGCACGACAACGAGATTTGATATCAGTTGCTTCAGATCCATTCAAGGGTTCAACGATATTAGGGGCACATGCATGAAGGCTTCTCGATTGTCATCGACAAGGTCAAGGCGGCCCGGATAGGGGAGCGGGGGCAGTGCGCATCGGACTCCATTTCTGGCAGCGGTAGTGTTCGTTCAATGAGATACCTTGATGTAAATTTTGTTGCGTTTGAGCTACTTTGTATTTCCGATGAACTTTAAAATAGATCTGAATTGCTTCGCAAAAAGAAAGCAACAGAGATAAATAAATATTGACAGCCAATTTCCATCCAGGTAAGGATGGACTTTCTTAACCATGCAAGACAAAAAGGATTGTCCTCATCTATTACCTATAAACTGTGAATTAGATTGTTTGTTTCGTCCATGCATGAGTGGTAACTGCTAACATTTTGTAAACAGGGGGTTGATGAATTTCTAAAGTTTTGTATGGGGAATTACAAGGGAGCACAAACGTTACGCTTGCCTTCACTCGATGAGGCACAAATCTGAGAAGTCCCAGCAAAAGAGATCCAATAATTACCCAAGAAGTTCACTAAAGCTCAAATAGGAAGAACAAGAATGATCATCAACACTAGAAGGGTTGGGTGCGCTTTTTCTACATTGTTGTTGTTGTTGGGTTTCTTTAAAAGAGTGCTCACTCTGTTTCAACATATAAGGTGTAATACTTTTTTTAAAAATTCAAGCCTTTCTTATTTGATCAAATTTGTAGAGAAATATACCAAAATACATAATATCAAATCGTATGATTAGATTAATCATAAAATGAATTTCCATACTCTTTTTGTTTAATATTGTGGATGTATATATTTTTTTGCTCTAAGCTTGGTCAACGTTAAAGAAGTTGGACTTACCAAAAAACTAATACCCCTTATATTTTGTAACTGATGAAATATTTAGTTTGATTGGTGGGGAGATGATGGAGTGTGTTTTATTTTTATTTATAATGCAGTGATCTGATGAGTCTTTCTTGGTGTGGTTCCATGTTATCCTAACCAACTTATATTTATGTGAGGAAATTTGTGTGTGGTGGCTGCATCTACTATATTGGTGCTAATTATGACATGGTGGCATTCGTGAAAACAAAATATGACATGGTAGCGCTTCTTTTTTCCAGGTGGTTGGAACGCGCGCAGGATTTATATGTTTTTATAGGCCGGTTGCTGCTGGTTAATTTGAAAAATTGTTGGCCCGGTCAAAACCTTAAAGCAAATCCAAAATTGAATACCTCAATTGAATGATGGAGCTTCAAAATTAGGGAACATAGGGCACTAAAAAAATGAGTGTGAGAGGTTTTCAAGAAATTGTTGTCCCAGTGAAAATCAGGTGACCCAATTCTAAATTTAAGACCTCAATTAATTGTGAGGCCTTAAAACTTTGGAGCATAGTGTTATAAAGGATAAAACAATTGAATGAGAGAGTTTTAAAAAATTATTGACCTGGTCAAAATCAGATGATTCAATTTTAACCGAAGACCTTAATAATTTAATGTGACCTCCTTAAAACTAAAAAACATGGTTTTATAGAGGATTTGCCAGCAAAATCAACAACTAGTCCGGATTAGACCAATAAAATAATTTCTCCTCCATTAGATCGGAAATATCCCTCAAGGCCAAAACCTCAACGCATGTACTTTGATACACACAACCAATCGCATTGAAAACACCCCCTCTGTACCCCACAAATGTTTTGCATGGTACGAGCATTATGATTGTGCTTCCGTCTATTTGATTGTACATCGATACTATCAGTTGTTGCATGCCAACCAAAAATATTTATTTATTGCGGCACCTTTGCCTTCCACATAAATTTATACATATTTCTGTTACTGCACCATCTCGGCTACATTGCCCATGTCGATTGGTGATCGTCGAGATCGGAGCTATGATACAACTCCTAGATTGTTCGGCCAGAGGTTAAAATGCCACGATCCTAGATTGCACTAGTTACACTTACATCATGAAAGCTGCTATGAAAATACTATATTAATTAAGAATTGTAACACAATTTCTAAATATAATTTTTCTTCATATTTTAAGAGGTGTTTATATTTATGTTGCAATGCACAAAAAAACCAATGTAAGTAAGTACAAATAACTCCCCTCTCTCAACACATCAATTCTAAGTATGCTACGGGCCTCGTGGCAGAGCTAAGTAGACCACTATCCCTCGTCATCCAAGAGGCGGAGCCATGAGGAGGTGTGTTGACGATAATTTGGCTATGAAGGGAAGCCCTTGTGCCGAACGTTCATGTTCTAAGTGCAGGTAGAATGAATATATTAGATGTATATGTGTTATATATGGAAACATCAATTTTTATTGGAAAGGAATATTGTATGAAATTCATGTCTATTTGTATATGATGACATATGAAAATTCAACATTTCTATTTGCTTGTGTATTGTGCATGTGTAATAATGTGTATTACCGTCCTTGTAACAGTATTAATATTGTACTAATAGCAGTCCTTGTAACAATAGGAGAGGAACAAGTTACAAAAGCCAATATAGGTCATTACTGACCGGCAATAGTGACATGTCCTGTCACTATTGATTATACTCCGAGCGACAAGGAAAACACATCATTGACCGCCCGTCCAGTCCGTGCTAACCCTCTATCATAGACATGTCAACTTGCCCATCATTGATGGCGATGTCATCATTGATCCAGAAACACCGACGGGCCTTTGGCGCATCAAGATGACTACATATGGCCGGTCCGCGCTATTTGAACATGTAGTAGCGGTACCCTACATATATCGAATAGCAAGTGCTATATGGGTGCGAAGCACACAACATGAGTGACCAATTAACCATCAACCAAATATTCATAGCACAATGCTGCCAAAACGTAAATGAGCATGTCAACAATATTAGTTGGGTGACTGTTTAACTACCTTGAAAATCTTCTATTTCGAGCACTATATATGAACCACAAATTCTATATAGAACTTTAAATTGTGGCAACTTCCTATAGGTTGTAGGAACTTCAGTCAGTGGTATTCATTCTATTGGTCATACTAGGAAACATAGAGCAAGTATGTATTTGAGTTATCAAGAATTAAGATTCATTGGCCTAACAAAACAACAATGACCTAAGTTGCTTAGAAATAACTATATAAAGTTGCAAAACTAAAAGGTTGGTCAGTTACTCACATCTCAGCGAACTTGGTGCTCCCTCAGTCCTTACAGTTATTGTCATTTCCCGTCCAAGACGGGCTTAAACGAGGCATGGTTTATCAATCAACCGGAACATGCCATCGTCTTGTGAAATTTCCTCTTAATCATCACCTATAGCTCAAGGCTTCCATCCATGGCATGTTCACAGAAAAGTAACTTTTCCTGTATTGGCCCAAACCTCTTCATATTTACTTTTTGTAGGAGTGATTCTTCATATTTAATTTTCGTAGGCAATTACCACATTGCATGGTATGTCTATCAATATTGATATACTAGAAGAACACCCGTGCGTTGCAACGGGGCCACATTAACTTTAAGAGTTCAATATCAATTATGTTAATATTACATTTAATATTCTCATACATATCAAGTGACATTGACGACCTTTTTACCATCAAATTCACACACACTCTCTCCCTCCCTCCTCCTCACTCTCTCCCCCTCTCCCTCTCTCTCTCTCTCTAACACACACACATATCCATCTTATTGGGTACGGGACCAGACCATAATCCATCTATTTCATACGCACACGCGCTAGTGCATAACAATATGGATTATAAAACAGGTTCAAGGTAGTAACAAGGATTCTTCTCATGCATTAATAAACAAATGTTCTGCACTGAAGACAAGATAACCAATTCCCAAAGTGCATCAGAGCATCACAGAACATTACTGGCAAGATAAATGCACGATGATACACCCGACTCATTTAATTAATATAATTAAATTATCAGTAAATTAGTCACCAAACTGCTCGGATGAACCGGAACAGAGCCAACATATATCATCCTAGACAAACGCAACATCAACCATTTACCTTGGTACTTTAGGGACCGACAGGAGGATGCATGTAGAAGCGCTTCTTGCCTGCGAATCCACAGTCAGAGAGAGAAATTGGAACCCATTCCCATCACCAACTGATAAAGAAAGCATGTAAGAAAATTGATATCGGGCCAACTTGGATCTTCGGTGATTGTCCGCCGGTATGAAGAATTTAGGAGGGTGGGTGCAGGGAGTGGCCTTGTGGATGATGGATGGAGGCGCGGAGGGATGTGGTCACCGGAAGGTCGAAAGCGGAGAGGGTCGGGCACGTTAGGTGGAGCCGGTGGTGCGCGACAACCGGAGGCGGCCCAATCGTGGGCGGCGAACCGACGATAGCCTCGGCCCATCTCTCGACGCAACGAAGATAGAGAAGGCGGCACTGCCGGTGCTCGAGGCCGCCGCTCGGCACCATCTACATCGAGGGGAAAGAGAGGCGAGAAAGCGATAGGGTGATGCGGGGCTAGGGATTGCGGAGGAGGGTGGGGGTGTGCGATTTGAATGGATGGTTCTGTCCACCGTTTTCTTGTACGTGGCGGTGGAGATGGCGGCGTCCAGCCATGCAGGCGAGGCATGGGTCGAGCCAGGCACACGGCGAGGCGCAGTAGCAGAGGCGGGGGCGATTTTTTGCTACTGAGATGCAGGGTGTGGGATTGATCGTTCATGTTCTCTTTTCCTTTTTAACGAGAGATGGATGCGATTTTTTCACGAGGAGAGAGATGCGACCACGTACAGATTCCATAATAAATTAATTAGGTCCATAACGGGATTTCTTTACAATGCGTTAAGATTTACGTGTTAGTTTTCTTAATAAAGAAATGCACTGATGTAGGGATCGATTGATTCGGATAAGGAAAGATAGATTCGTGATCTTTTGTATGTTAGGAAATTAGTGGTTTGAAAGGAAAGAGCGGAGAGAAAAAGAACCAATGCGACCACGTATAGATTCCATAATAAATTAATTAGGTCCATAACGGGATTTTTTTGCAATGCGTTAAGATTTACGTGTTAGTTTTCTTAATAAAGAAATGCACTGATGTAGGGCGCGATTGGTTCGGGTAAGGAAAGATAGATTCGTGATCTTTTGTATGTTAGGAAATTATTGGTTTGCAAGGAAAGAGTGGAGAGAAAAAGAACCAGTACGAGGGGGTGGTGGGAGGTGGGACGAATAAAAACCGGACGAAATTGGGAGGTGGTCGGGGGCGAGTAAAAACCGACGAAAAAACCAACGAAATTGGGAGGTGGGAAAGAGGATGAAAAAAACCAGGGGAGGTGGAAGGAGGACAAAAATAAACCGTACGAGGCTACCAACTGCTCCATTAGGAGTAGAGATTGTTTATGAAAATAACATGCGACGACGACTTAGCGAGCGGATCCCCTTAAAAAAGACATAGTGAGCAGATTCCCTTAAAACTGGTAGAAATGGATACGATTGATGACATTGATAAATAGTGGTGAATGTTGGCATAATTTACTATCATCATGCATGGAAACGAATCATCAAGAAAAAGAATACTTCCTATTACTACACTCATAGGAAGCTTCCTAATCTCTGCTACCAAACAGTTTCTGCCCAAACAAGGAAGGAAAGTTATGGACGTGATTCGAGAGGAAACAAACGTTATGAAGATTAATTAATTTAGATTTGATCTTTAGAGATTGATTGTGATTGATTCTTTTACATAAAGACATTACTAAATAATTTGCGTCGGTATGGAAAGTTCTGATCCGTTCAGTTTTTTTCGTTGTGCGAGAGGGTGAAGTGAAAATAAACCGATGAAGTGGGGGAGGCGATGAAAAAAATCTACGACAGTTAACCTACGAAAAAAACCCGGACGAAAGTGGTGGGATGAAAATTGACCGGCGAAGACTACCAACTGCTCCATTAGGAGTAGAGATTGGTTGGTTCGATTTTTTTGCGTGGAGGGAACTACCTGGGAGGTGGGAGGGAGTACGAAAATAAACCGTCTCGGCTGAGTGGGAGGTGAGAAGCAAGTACCAAAGAAGTACCAAAAAAGACCGGATGAGGTGGAACGAAAATAAAACCCGGAACGCGACCTACCAACTGAGACATTAGGAGTAGAGATTTTTCCAGATCTAACAGGTAAGGGTTTTTCTCCCTTGTCCTTTTCATACAGAGCAATTTGGTGTGATGGACGTGAACGAAGTTTTTAGCACATTCGATTTGTTCACAACCTTCTAAGATAACATATGTTGGATCTTGTTTTATGGTGGATAAGATACTGAATTCTCATTAGGGTTGAGAACAAGATTGGCTTTAGAAAGATTTCATAGCTCTCAGGCTCCTTGGAGGGTGATCCCAAAAAAGTTACACATGGACATGAAAATTGCTTGATAGGAAAATGATATACGAGAACATAAGACTAATGAGGAAGGGGTATAACACCATGAACAAGATCATAACCTAATTAAAGGAAATATTCAATTTACTAGTTGGATATTGGGATATCGTTGGCATTAGAGCTATAGAATCTTCAACAGATCAGGTGCGCTAGGGTATGACATAAACTTCTAAGATTTGTGCTAGCAAAAATCTTAGCATTAAAGTCGGTCCATGAATGGAGATGGTTTTTTCCTACAAAAAATATTTGAACCTACATTACACATGGTCATTGATAAAATAAAAGTTACTATGAAATTATTCATCAGCTTAACAAAAGAATACATTTGGAATAAAAATACCAGCCCACTACCATCCGCCTTGGTCCATTCTAACCCTATTGCACCCTATATATACTTACCTCACCCGTATATCTTTCTCTCCCAAACCCTATTCTCTCCTTCGATCTAGATGGCGGAACTCACTTTCTCTCCCTCGGTTCCTTTCCTTCCAAGTCCAGCACGCCGCCACTGTCGTAAATCTTGACGCTCGCAACCCATCATCTCCCACCCATATCATGCACCTGATCTGCATGCTATGCAACCTGGGGCTCGCATGTCCTCGATAATCGTCTCCTTTGTGTGTGCCGCTTGCGTCACGAGCTTTGCACTGTCGGGGATGTGCAGTGGCACCTCCACAATGGGCCTTAGTGGCCCGCCGCTCCATGGACATGCTGAGGGCAACAATGTCTTCCTTCTCGTTCTCGTCAGCACCCTAGCTCCAACTCCCCCCTCGGGCTGGTCGAGGAGGTAAGACCCGTGCTATCCCTTATTTCTTTGCACCCTTATGATTTATGCATTTTGGAGGAATGTGATGCTTATTTCGTTAGTGTGATACTGCATACAGTGGTATTCATGTCATTATACTAATCTTCTCATTAATTTTTCTTCTAACGAGAACATAATACTAATGTGGAAGGGAGATAACAGCATAAAAAATCAGTGCGTAATTATACAAAATCTTTACTTTCCCAGCTAGATATCATGTAATCGTGGGCACTAGAACTACACAATCCCACACGAATAAGGTGATCTAGTATATGAGATAAACTTCCAAGATTTGTGCCGCTAGAAATCTTGGCATTAGAGTCGACCCATAGAGTCAATTTTCATCATGGAAACATAATCAAACCTACATTAATATTCACACACGTTATTAATAAAAAGGTAACTATAATTTTTTTTTGTGAGGAGAAACATCCGATATATTCATCAACTGTCAAGGTAATAAAAAAAACCGGAAGTAAAAAAAATACATCGATGTCCATAGACCACCTAGCGACAACTACAAGCACTGGAGCAAACCGAAGGCACACCGCCGTTTTTGCCCCTCCCTCATTTGAGACGGGAAAACCTTATTGTAGTAGATAGTTTGAAAGTCGTCGTGCTAAGGCCTCATAGGACCAGCGCACCAGAACAACAACTGCTACCGATGAAGTGAAGCGTAGATCGAAAGGATCCAACTTGTATACACACAAACACAAACGAATGAAAACATGATCCATATGGATCCACGAAAGACAAACGCCAACCAAATTCCGCGAGATCCGCCGGAGATAAACCTCCACAGGCCCTCGGACGATGCTAAAAACACCACTGGGACGAGGACTAAGCGGGGAGAACCTTATTCGATCTTCAGAGAGCCGCCGCAGCCTCGCCTCTCCGAGTAGGACACAAACCTTAATAAAACTAAAAAAACATGAGAAAAAGGAGCCCTCCCGCCAACAAGGGATGGGATCCACCACGCTACTATGGCCCTAAGACCACAGAAGAAGAGATGGACCGACGGTGCACGAAAACCCCTAGGCAAGAGACTATGAACTTATTCAGTTGCTTATAGCATAAAAAATACTATTGGAATGAAAGTACCTAGTCCACCACCATGGGCCTTGACCCATTCTAACCCTGCCGCACCCTATTATATATCTATGTCCCTTAACTCCTTCTATCTGGAACCATCTTCTCTCCTCTCTGGTCTGAATGGTTTTGGCTCGCTCCCTCTCCTCTCCTCTAAGGATGGTAATAAAAACCGATGGAACGAACGTCGAATCTATACTACTTATAAAAGAGCAAACATGATCTTCTTTAAATACACCCCACAAAACGTACACGGATACATTACCACTGCATGATTAGTCCCACTAAAGTCAATCTAACGGCTAGCCTTAACCTAATCTGTTCTCTGTGTGCACTTAGCAATTTATATTGACTGACCGTACTCCACCGTGGAGGAAAATATGAAGTCCACGCCTGGTCAATTAGGAAACTATAATCACGGACACATCCTATTAAGAAACTAATCACAGACACATCTAATTATTAGGAAACTAATCACAAACGCATCCTATTATTAGGAAACTAATCACGGGTGCATCCTATTATTAGGAAAATAATCACGAGCGCATCCTATTAGGAAATTAATCACGAACACATCTAATTATTAGGAAAATAATCACGGACGCATCCTATTAGATAACTAATCACGAACACATCTAATTATTAGGAAACTAATCGCGAGCGCATCCTATCGTCTCCTATCAGGGAATCGCGATCGCGAGTCGCCTGTCGTCACCAGCCCACCACCCACGCGAGCCACAATGGGAGACATGCGAAGAGGAGCTGCGGCTTCCTTCGAACATGCACACGTGCCGTCGCCGCCTTCGTCTTCTGCCTGGAGGGCAGGTCACTCTTTTACTGACTGCAACGACTTCGCATCATACAGAGAGACCAACCATGTTTCTCCGAATATCTTGAATCATGATCCTTATGACTTCATCAATACTACTTATAAGAAGTACATTTTTTCATTTGACTATTTTCCTGACTTGGGAGGTAAGGTATGTTTTATCCACTAGAGTTGCTAAAATTGGAAGCATATCTGCAGTTTTTTCTCTCTAAACCGGCATTTGTTGGCCCCTTTTTGCCATTGTTATTCTTAAAAGTGGTAGCCTACGTATCATTATTACTACAAACTAAGAGGATATTTGTTATATTGTCAAAATTTTAGAATGTTGAGCCCTTAAAGAAATGTGTAGTACTCAAGTAACTGTTCCAAGTTGTCATATTAATGCTTTTGTCCTGTGATTAACAAGTATAATTATGCAATTTATCAATGTAATTTTTATTTGGCTTACATGTTCTATTTTCATAATAAAGTAAGTTATTTTTCTTGCTTCCAGACATTACAACACTTGTGGTGTAATAGTAGAATCGGATGGTCCAACTAGCATTTTTTTTGTCTTGTTTCACAGCTGATTCTATGTAGTCAAGACATCTCTACACTTCTCTATGTGACAATGGCTTCCTCTTTTCAACAAACCATAGAGGTCTATTCCCGCTATTGTGTGGTTGACACTCAATTGTAATAATAATTCTTGACTGGAGTTTGTTGGCACTGAAACGGTTCCTTAGCTTGTCCTAAGGCCTTGTACAATGGGAGGTGTTTAGAGGGGTGCTTAAAAAAATAAACCGAGTTTTTCTTAAGCACCGGTGCCTATTTCTACAGGAGAGACGCTTAGTTAAGCGTCTATCCTGTACAAATAAGCACCGGTGCTTAAGGAAAGTCTGATTTATTTCTTTAAGCACCTCTCCTAAGCACCTTCCATTGTACAAGGCCTAAGTGACATTTTCATGTGTGATTATACTTTCATAAATATGTGCATATGGAGAATCATGATGAATCTTCTAAATAATTTTGAGTTTTATACATTGGGAAAGTGGGTGGTCTTTTAATACAGGAGACATGTTGATTAAGGAGAAACGATATTTCAAATTATTTGTATGAGTTGGGAATAAGAGATTGTGTACTTTATAGGGAAATTTCAAATTTATGAATAAATTGTCTTGTATTAAATATAGTATAATGTGTTAATCCCAATAAACGCGTGTTGCACGTGCACACTTATTAGTCCAAATAGACGTGCATTGCACGTGCATATTTACTAGTTGATACCAAAACCAAAATAACTGAATTTTCAGTTTGTGTTGCTACTGCAGATAAATTTGGTTCTATTAACCAAACTAAGTTTGTTCGGTTTGGTTTATACCAGTTAACCATAAATAAAACTGATCCATACGCCAAGGAGCTGGTTTTCAACCTGAATGAACACCGGTTCTCATGCATCCATGCTGCTAACCCTAATTGTTGTAGGCCTGGCCATTGGGCATCGCTAAGGACCAAGGCCTCAGGCCATGTAGCCAACATTTGGGAGCAACTAGTTAGAGGGTATCATTTGAAACGGTACCAAGAGGTCACTCACAAGGAGCCCGGGAGAGCGCTCCAACATCGCCGAATGTCACACACTAGGCGCACTCCGCCTCTCGGATACACTGAGCATAACTGAAAAAACAGAAATTAGACGTTTTTAGGCGCAAGTTTATATACGTGAGGAACTCATCAGCCACAACACAAAGTTTATTAAAATGTTCCGTCCTCTCCAGCAAGTCCTCCTGAAGATCTATGTAGATTTCATTGCAAGTGATAACGACCCGGTGGTACGCACCTACCCAGGTGTCGCCACACGATGGGCATGTTCAATGCCTACATTCATGTTGAGAAAAAAAATCCGTGGTTCGCCATATGCAAAAAATTTAGTGGTTCGCCATATACATTAGTCGATTAATATATTGCCTAATATTAATGACTTGAGCTTGCATGCCAAGGCTAGCACAACTAATTATTATCACTGCATTGCTTATACTACACGTTTTGACAGCTTTGATTCTGCCTGAACCCCCACACTTGCCCATTGAGATTTGAGTCCCGTCTTGTCTGCAAGCAAACAGAGGATCGAGCGACAAGGTTCGTGGTGGTAGGTAGCTAGATCGATTGAGCAGTGGGCCTCAGCGGGAACAATGGTGGTATGCTAGCTTTTCTCTCCATCCTATTTTCTGTCTATGCATGTCACATCCATGTTGTCGTCATCCTCCGTTGTCTTGGACAGGATGTCGTCTAATTTGCCGGCGAAAAACCCCTCTGGCGCCTCAGCGTGCGGACCTCGAAAATTATTCTTCAAAAAGTAGCTAGGTCGGAAAAATTCCGGGCGGGTCCTCTCCCCGCTTCCGTCCTCCACTACTCAGGCAGGAACGTATGGTATCATTCTCCATCGGACATGCATCAATTGTTTCGTTTCTGGTGGGTCGTTCCTTGGTGGCATGGGGTTTGGTGGCCGGCGCGGGATTTTCGCCGGACTAGAATAGAAAGATCCTGTATTGGGTAGCCTAGTTAACTCTTTAGGCCCTCTTTGATTCGTAGGATTCTCAAAACGCAGGAAGAGAAAAATAAAGATTGGAGTAACAATGCCCACTTGAATTACATAGAATTAGCACAGATTGTTTGATGCCACAGAAAAAACAAAGAAAGTGAAAAAGAAGGTTGGAGTGGATGCTAGATTTCCAATAAAATATAGTACACATGATTTCATAGAAAAAAATTCCTATAGGATTCAGTCCTATGAATCAAACGACCAACGTAGAAAAAAATTCTAAGGATTCTAACCCTTCAAAAATCCTATTTTTAAAAAAAAACAAAGGAACCCTTATTTTTGGAAGCTGGCTAGTTAACTCCTTGCCATACAAGGGATCAATCGGTTTACTTCTCCTTATCTGGACTTGGTGAGCAGGAAAAGATTTATTAATGGCCAACGCTAGGCGCCGGCGCGCCGGCCCAAGTTTCGGCCGGTCGGCTGCCGAGCGTTGGATCTGTACGAAATCAACGGTCTACGTATAGCAGCGACTGAGTCGTCTTCTTCCTTTCGTGCTCGTCACTAACGCTCGCGTCTGTGCTTGCCGGCCACCCGGCCCCGCCCAGTGCTCGCCCCTGTGCTCGCCAGCTACCCCGGCCCTGCCCAGCGCTCGCCCCGGTGCTCGCCGGCACCCTACGCTGCCCGCGCTCGCTCGCGCCCGTGCTCGCCGGCCACCCCCGCGCCGCCCACCGCTCGCCGGCCACCCTGCGTCGCCCGCGCTCGCTCGCACCCGTGCTCGTCGGCCACCCCGCGCTGCCGCACTTGCTGGCCACCCCCGCCCGCAGCTAATCGCCGTCGAGCTTGCAGGTCCACCATGAAAAAGGATGTAGCAAAGTTCCTCGACGGGACGTAGCAAAAACTACAACTGTTGTAGCAAAAAAATGGTCGCCGCCGTCGAGCCTACAGGTCCACCATGAAAAAAGGATGTAGCAAAAATTGTCGACAGACGTAGCAAAAACTACAATTGTTCTAGCAAAAAAATGGTCGCCGCCGTCAGGAGAGGCAGCTTGGCCGTGAATGAATGTAGCAAAATTTGTAGCGGGGTTCCAGCAAAACCTACACCGGTACCAGCAAGAAAGAAAAAGGGTTGTAGCACTAGTGTTCCAGCAAAAAAAGTCTCCTCCTTCCTCAGGCGATATGCTCAAGCACGAAGCACCTCACCTGGTCGCCTCTCATGACGGTTCCAACAAAAACTACAACGGTTGCAACTTGATGCGTACCCACTTCCAGCAGAAATCCGAGCCGCTTCCTACAGTTCTCCATGACGGCGTTCCAGCAAAACTCCATAGCGGTTGCAGCCAAAAACAGCGCCGTTGTAGCAATTTGAATTGCCGGTTCAAACATTCTACCACCACCGGCTCCAGTAAACTCGATGGGTCGGCTGCAGCAAAACTCGAGTCTCCGGTGACAACAACTTGTTTTGGGATCACCACCGGCTGCCACTCTCACTGGGCGCCGTTGTAGCATGGTCGCCGCCGGTTGTAGCACCCCCACTCCGTGCCGCAAGCTGGGTTGCCGCATGACCGCGCTGGTGGATGGGCGGATGCTTGCCGGAGCAGCGCGGGGTGGGTTGATGCCGGCTGCTCGCCGGAGCAGCGCAGGCAGGTGGATGACGGCTGCTCACGACATTGACGGCGGTCATCACTGGCGAGAATTTATTTGGGAGCCACATGGAAAGAAGATGGTCAAGGAGATAAGGAAAGAGAATGAATGGTGGAGCAGTTCGTGGGGATAGGGAAGTGGTGGGTGGGCCTGTTGCCAGCATGGACGTGACCGGCCGATTTTCAGCCGGTCGTCCGGCTGTAAACATTTATCTTTATTAATTATCACCTGGATATCCAATCCCACTCGTATCATATCGTAGGCGTCCTGCGATATCTGCATGGTCTGTGGTCCCACTAGCACTACTACCCATTACACAACACAGTTTGCTTTCTGATTTCAGCACAGTAAGTCCGTAGTGCCTTCCGTTGCCTTGTAACTAATGACGTGTTACGTAGTTTGTACACGAGAGATATATATGGGTATCATTGCCATGTTTATACAGTAGATATACTTTCTTCGTCTCAAAATAAGTGTCTCAAATTTGTACTAACTTTAGTACAAAATTATATTAAAGTTGAGACACTTATTTTGAGACAGAGGGAGTATATGGGTACCTTTGCCCGCCCATGCCCGGGCACCAGTGGCTGTAGCCGTCACACTGCTGCTGCCACATGCTCGTGCCAATGCACTTTGTTCTGCCTCTCGTGTGTTGCTCTGTTGCTGGTGGTTTCTTGCGGTTTTGCGCGTACTAGCTTCCATATAGTTTGTTGCGAAAAAATGGGAACTTGTTGCGCATATAGGAACTAGGAAGACGATCAAAGTCACCGAATTGATCCACACAAAACATTGACCGGGTGGATTCTTCTGCTGGCTCCTGTCGCATGGGAGGGTCCTCACCGCTGGCAGGCTAATCAGACTTGGATGGCAGGGGAGCAAGATCTATTCGATGTGTGGATCCCATGAGGAGTCGGCTGAGCATTTGCTTCTTAGTTGATATTTTGCTAGGGAGGTTTGGAGGAGGGTTGCGACCTGGTGTGGTTCTGAGAGTTTATGCCTGGAAATGGACTAATGAAGAGTACGATATACTCTTGGTGGCTCCACCGGGGCTGTCAAATCCCCAAGGCGAGCCGGAGAAAGTTTGATGGCACGATTGCTTACACAATTGAGGATTTTTTTCTGATAATAATTATGTAGGAGTCCATGACACCTTTTTAGAGTTAAGGAAAATGATCAAAACAAGAGAATTGGCCTTTGTACAGGATGATGGACGCCAATCCATAATCATCCAAATTGCAACCGGGCCTCGGCCCGATCTTTTCTTTCTCTCTAATAGATATGGCAAGGCTCCTGCCAAAGTTTAAGAAGAAAAAAAACATTGACAGGGTGCCACTGCTGCAAGTCGTACGCGTGATTCCGCAAGGCCCGTGGTCACCGCTGTAGGCGGGGTGCACGACGATGCAACCCGGAAGCACACCGATGTTGCTTGCGGCCGCTACTATATATACTATTTTTATTTACTATTGCAAAGCCAGACAACCGTATTGTAACGCTGGCGGGCCGACTGCCTCTACAAGCGAGATGCATGATGCTGCTAGCTGAAAGCGTGCCGATGTTGCAAGCAACCGCTACTTTTTTTTCTCTCGGAGCAACCCAGATGTGTGTCGCTGCACGCTGGATCTTCCACTGTGCATGTTTGCCATAACGTGGGATTGGTTTACTTCTCCTTGTCTGGATTTGGTAATTTGCATATATGTATAGATGTCGAATGTCGTAGAGGTAATGTATAGTAGTATAGCATACACATCTATAATGTTAGCCAGTTCCTACAAAATAAGTAGCAGCGATTGGCGAGCAGCCACGTGGATCAATCTAAACGATTGGCGACGGGCGCGTACCTCGCGTGGAACCTCGAGAATGTCTGAGATGAGGTCGACTAGGTTGTCTCGCCAGACCTCCCTTTCTGGATGTCACGGTTGTCAATGTTGAGTGGGGTGCACTCGCGCCAAAGGTGTTCCCACCCTTTGGAGATGGTGTGCGTGCGGGCAGCGTCGTCGGTGGGGAGCACAGAGCTGATGGTGCCGAGGACGTCGTTGGGGAGGGCGATGATGAGGTCCTTCTCTTCTTGGCACTAGCAGGAGCACGGTCCATTGGCGGCGTTGCTTCTGCTCGGCCGTGCACCAGCCGCTCGGAAGATGATCCGCAGGGGAAGCGGCAGACATGACCTTTCTTCGGGAGGCCGCACCGGCCGCTGCAGTATCTAGCGCATTTCCTGGGCGCCGTCGGGGCCATGGGTTAGCCAACGGGGTTTGGGTCCTGTGTCAGCCGCTGGGAAGCTGTAGGATGTAGGCTTGCGGTCGACGGAATTGGGAAATTGAGCGGGGATATGGGGAAGGTGCTTCCGGAGAGATTAGGGGAAGGAAGCCATTATTGGGTCTCCCCGAGCTAGGTGTTAGTTTGGGTCTGCGTCTTCTATGCACGTGACATGTGATGCAAGCGAAGGAGGGGGAGTTATCCTGCTAGCATCACATTCACACGCATAGAAGATGCAGACCAAAACACCTAGCTAGAGGAGCCCCAACAATGGCTTTCTTCCCCTAATCTCCTCAAGCACACCTTCCCTATCTCCCCACTCAAATTCCCCATTCTGTCGACCACAAGCCTACAGCCTAAAGCTTCCCAGTGGCTGATGCGGGACCGAAACCCCGTCGGCTACCCCATGGCCCCGACGACGCCTAGGAAACGTGACATATACTGTTGCGACCGTTGCAGCCTCCCGATGAAAGGCTATATCTGTCGCTTCGTCGGTGGATCGTCTTCCACGCGGCTGGTGCAGGGCCGAGAAGAAGCGGCGCCGTCGATGGACCCTGCTCCTACTAGCGCTAAGCAGGAGAAGGACCGCATCACCACCCTCCACAATGACGTCCTCGGCACCATCATCTCCGCACTCCCACCGATGACGCTGCCTACACACACACCATCTCCAAAGGGTGGGAATGCCTCTGGCGTGAGTGCACCCCGCTCAACATCGACGTCTGTGACATCCAAAAAAGGGAGTTCTGTGGAGACAACTTAGTCGACCTCATCTCACACATCCTCGAAACTCCAAGCGAGGTACGCGCCCATCGCCAATCGTTTAGATTGATCCGCGCAGCCGCTCGCCAATCACTGCTATGTTTTCTTGTAGGAACTGGCTAACATTATAGATGTGTATGCTATACTACTATACATCAGTTCTATGACATTCAACATCATGACTATACATATATGGCAATTACTAAATCCAGACAAGGAGAAGCAAACCAATCCCACGGTATGGCAAACATGCACAGTGGAAGATCCGGCTTGCAGCGTCACAAATCTGGCTTGCTACGAGAGAAAAAAAGTAGCGGTAGCTTGCAACATTGGCGTGCTTTCGGCTAGCAACATCATGCATCTCGCTTGTAGAGGTAGTCGGCCCGACAGCCTTACAACACGGTTGTCTGGCTTTGCAATAGTAAATAAGAATAGTATAGTTGCGGCCGCTTGCAACATTGGTGTGCTTCCGGTTTGCATCGTCGCGCACCCCTACTACAGGGCGACCACGGGACTTGCGGAATCACATGTACAACCTGCAGCAGTGCCACCCTGTCAAAGTTTTATTGTCTGCAACTTTGGCAGGAGCCCTGCCGTATATTAGAGAGAAAGAAAAGGTCTGGCTGAGGCCCTGTTGCAATTTGGATGAGTATGGATTACCCTCCATCATCCCTGTACATGTCGGGGAACGTTGCATAAAATAAAAAATTTCCTACGTTCACCAAGATCAATCTATGAGTTCATCTAGCAACGACAGAGGGGAGTGCATCTACATACCATTGTAGATCGCGAGCAGAAGCGTTCAAGAGAACGAGGTTGAGGGAGTCGTACTCGTCGTGATCCAAATCACCGGAGATCCTAGCGCCGAACGGACGGCACCTCCGCGTTCAACACACGTACGGTCAGCGTGACATCTCCTGCTTCTTGATCCAGCAAGGGGAAAGGAGAGGTTGATGAAGATCCAGCAACACGACGGCGTGGTGGTGGATGCAGCAGGGATCCCGGCAGGGCTTCGCCAAGCGTCTGCGAGAGAGAGAGGTGTAGCAAGGGGGAAGGGAGGCGCCAAGTCCAAGGGTGTGGCTGCCCTCCCACCCCCCTCTATATATAGGGTCCCCAGGGGGGGCGCCGGCCCTAGGAGATGGGATCTCCTAGGGGGGGGGGCGGTGGCCAAGGGGGTGCCTTGCCCCCCAAGGCAAGTGGAAGCGCCCCCTCCCCTAGGGTCCCCAACCCTAGGTGTGGGGGGGGGCAAGGGGGGGGGGCGCACCAGCCTGTTGGGGAACGTAGCAGAAATTCAAAATTTTCCTACGTGTCACCAAGATCTATCTATGGAGAGACCAGCAACGAGTAGAAAGAGAGTGCATCTACATACCCTTGTAGATCGCTAAGCGGAAGCGTTCAAGTGAACGGGGTTGATGAAGTCGTACTCGTCGTGATTCAAATCACCGATGATCAAGTGCCGAACGCACGACACCTCCACGTTCAACACACGTACAGCCCGGTGACGTATCCCACGCCTTGATCCAGCAAGGAGAGAGGGAGAGGTTGAGGAAGACTCCATCCAGCAGCAGCACAACGGTGTGGTGGTGGTGGAGGAGCGTGGCAATCCTGCAGGGCTTCGCCAAGCACCACGGGATAAGAGGAGTACTTGGGAGAGGGGGAGGGCTGCGCCAGAACTTCGTCTTGAGCTCCCATGCGTCTCCCCACTATATATAGGAGTGGAGGGGCTGGTTTCTTGCCCTCCAAGTCCATTGGGGCGTTGGCCAAGGTGGGAGGAAAGAAATCCCATCATTTCCTTCCCCACCAATTGTTATCCCCCCTTTTTAGGGATCTTGATCTTATCCCTTCGGGATATGATCTTATTCCTTCTAAGGGGGGATCTTGGTGCGCCTTGACCAGGGGTGTGGGGCCTTGCCCCCACTACCCACGTTCATGTGGGTCCCCCCATGCAGGTGGGCCCCACTCCGGAACCTTCTAGAACCTTCCCGGTACAATACCGAAAAATCCCGAACATTTTCCGGTGGCCAAAATAGGACTTCCCATATATAAATCTTTACCTCCGGACCATTCCGGAAATCCTCGTGACGTCCAGGATCTCATCCGGGACTCCGAACAACATTCGGTAACCACATACAAACTTCCTTTATAACCCTAGCGTCATCGAACCTTAAGTGTGTAGACCCTACGGGTTCGGGAGACATGCAGACATGACCGAGACGTTCTCCGGTCAATAACCAACAGCGGGATCTGGATACCCATGATGGCTCCCACATGTTCCACGATGATCTCATCGGATGAACCACGATGTCAAGGACTTAATCAATCCCGTATTCAATTCCCTTTGTCTATCGGTATGTTACTTGCCTGAGATTCGATCGTCGGTATCCAATACCTTGTTCAATCTCGTTACCGGCAAGTCACTTTACTCGTTCCGTAACACATCATCCCGTGATCAACTCCTTGGTCACATTGCGCATATGATGATGTCCTACCGAGTGGGCCCAGAGATACCTCTCCGTTTACACGGAGTGACAAATTCCAGTCTCGATCCGCATAAAACAATAGATACTTTCGGAGATACCTGTAGTGCACCTTTATAGTCACCCAGTTACGTTGTGACGTTTGATACACCCAAAGCACTCCTACGGTATCCAGGAGTTACACGCTCTCATGGTCAAAGGAAGAGATACTTGACATTGGCAAAGCTCTAGCAAACGAACTACACGATCTTTGTGCTAGGCTTAGGATTGGGTCTTGTCCATCACATCATTCTCCTAATGATGTGATCCCGTTATCAACGACATCCAATGTCCATAGCCAGGAAACCATGACTATCTGTTGATCACAATGAGCTAGTCAACTAGAGGATCACTAGGGACATATTGTGGCCTATGTATTCACACGTGTATTACGATTTCCGGATAATACAGTTATAGCATGAATAAAAGACAATTATCATGAACAAGGAAATATAATAATAATACTTTTATTATTGCCTCTAGGGCATATTTCCAACAGTCTCCCACTTGCACTAGAGTCAATAATCTAGTTCACATTGCCATGTGATTAACACTCACAGGTCACATCGCCATGTGACTAATACCCAAGAGTTTACTAGAGTCAGTAGTCTAGTTCACATCACTATGTGATTAACACTCAATGAGTTTTATGTTTGATCATGTTGCTTGTGAGAGAGGTTTTAGTCAACGGGTCTGAACCTTTCAGATCCGTGTGTGCTTTACAAATCTCTATGTCATCTCCTAGATGCAGCTACCACGCTCTATTTGGAGCTATTCCAAACAACTGTTCTACTTGGAGCTATTCTAAATTATTGCTCCATTATATGTATCCGGTCTCTCTACTCAGAGCTATCCGGATAGGTGTTAAGCTTGCATCGTCGTAACCTTTACGACGAACTCTTTTACCACCTCCATAATCGAGAAAATTCCTTAGTCCACTAGTTACTAAGGATAACTTTGACCGCTGTCCTGTGAGCCATTGTTGGATCACTCTTGTACCCCTTGACTGACTCATGGCAAGGCACACTTCAGGTGCGGTACACAGCATAGCATACTGAAGAGCCTACGTCTTAAGCATAGGGGACGACCTTCGTCCTTTCTCTCTATTCTGCCGTGGTCGAGCTTTAAGTCTTAACTTCGTACCTTACAACTCAGGCAAGAACTCCTTCTTTGACTGGTCCATCTTGAACACCTTCAAGATCATGTCAAGGTATGTGCTCATTTGAAAGTATTATTAAGCATTTTGATCTATCCTTATAGATCTTGATGCTCAATGTTCAAGTAGCTTAATCCAGGCTTTCCATTGAAAAACACTTTCAAAATAACCCTATATGCTTTCCAGAAATTCTACGTCATTTCTGATCAACAATATGTCAACAACATATACTCATCAGAAATTCTATAGTGCTCCCACTCACTTCTTTGGAAATACAAGTTTCTCATAAACTTTGTACAAACCCAAAATTTTTGATCATCATCAAAGCATACATTCCAACTCCGAGATGCTCACTCCAGTCCTTAGAAGGATTGCTGGAGCTTTGCATACTTATTAGCATCTTTCGGGATTGAGAAAACCTTCCGGTTGTATCACAGACAACCTTTCCTCATTAAAATCGTCGAGGAAACAATGTTTTGACATCCTATCTGCAAGATTTCATAAATAATGCAGTAATCGCTAATATAATTCCAACAGACTCTTAGCATCGCTACGAGTGAGAAAATCTCATCGTAGTCAACTCCTTGAACTTGTCGGAAAACATCTTAACGACAAGTCGAGCTTTCTTAATGGTGACATTTACCATCATTGTCCGTCTTCCTTTTGAAATCCATCTGTACTCATTAGCCTTACGACCATCGAGCCGTTCTGCCAAAGTCTACACTTTGTTTTCATACATGGATTCTCTCTCGGATTTTATGGCCTCAAGCCATTTATCGGAATCCGGGCCCACCATCGCTTCTCCATAGCTCGTAGGTTCATTGTTGTCTAGCAACATGACCTTCAAGACAGGATTACGTACCACTCTGAAGTAGTACGCATCCTTGTCATCCTACGAGGTTTGGGAGTGACTTGATCCGAAGTTTCATGATCAATATCATAAGCTTCCACTTCAATTGGTGTAGGTGCCACAGGAACAACTCCCTGTGCCCTGTCACCTCATCAAGTCTCCACCATCCTCCCACTCAATTCTTTCGAGAGAAACTTTTCCTCGAGAAAGGACCCGATTCTAGAAACAATCCATATTGCTTTCGGATCTGAATTAGGAGGTATACCCAACTGTTTTGGGTTTCCTATGAAGATGCATTTTATCCGCTTTGGGTTCGAGCTTATCAACCTGAAACTTTTTCATATAAGCGTCGCAGCCCCAAACTTTTAAGAAACGACAACTTAGGTTTCTCTAAACCATAATTCATACGGTGTCATCTCATCGGAATTACGTGGTGCCCTATTTAAAGTGAATGTGGTTGTCTCTAATGCCTAACCCATGAACGATAGTGGTAATTCGATAAGAGACATCATGGTACGCACCATATCCAATAGGGTGCAACTATGATGTTCGGACACACCATCACATTATGGTGTTCCAGGCGGTATTAATTGCGAAACAATTTCCACAATGTCTTAATTGTGTGCCAAAACTCGTAACTCAGATATTCATCTCTATGATCATATCATAGACATTTTATCCTCTTGTCACAATGATCTGCTACTTCACTCTGAAATTACTTGAACCATTCAATAAATCAGACTTGTGTTTCATCAAGTAAATATACTCAACATTTACTCGAATCATCTGTGAAGTAAGAACATAATGATATTCACTGCATGCCTCAGCACTCATTCGACTGCACACATCAGAATGTGTTACTTCCAACAAGTTGCTATCTTGTTCCATCTTACTGAAAATGAGGCTTTTCAGTCATCTTGCCCATGTGGTATGATTTGCATATCTCAAGTGATTCAAAATCAAGTGAGTCCGAACGATCCATTTGCATGGAGTTTCTTCATGCATATACACCAATAGACATGGTTCGCATGTCTCAAACTTTTCAAAAACGAGTGAGTCCAAAGATCCATCAACATGGAGCTTCTTCATGCGTTTTATACCATTATGACTTACATGGCAGTGCCACAAGTAAGTGGTACTATCATTACTATCTTATATCTTTTGGCATGAAAATGTGTATCACTACGACCGAGATTCAATAAACCATTCCTTTAGGTGCAAGAGCACTTATTCAGGTTTAATACTAATCTTGATGGTAGAGGGAGCGTGCGATGTTAGATCACATCAAACTTGGAAACACTTCCAACACATATCGTCAGCTCACCTTTAGCTAGTCTCCGTTTTATTCCGTAGCTTTTATTTCGAGTTACTAACACTTAGCAACCGAACCGGTATCTAATACCCTAGTGCTACTAGGAGTACTAGTAAAGTACACATTAACATAATGTATATCCAATATACTTCTATCGACCTTGCCAGCCTTCTCATCTACCAAGTATCTAGGGTAATCCTGCTCCAGTGGTTGTTCCCCTTATTACAGAAGCACTTAGTCTCGGGTTTGGGTTCAACCTCGGGTTTCTTCATTGGTGCAGCAGCTGATTTGCCGTTTCATGAAGTATCCCTTCTTTCCCTTGCCCTTCTTGAAACTAGTGGTTTCATCAACCATCAACAATTGATGCTCCTTCTTGATTTCTACTTTCGCGGTGTCAAACAACGCGAATATTTCAAGGATCATCATATCTATCCTTGATATGTTATAGTTCATCACGAAGCTCTAGCAGCTTGGTGGTAATGACTTCGGAGAAACTATCACTATTTCATCTGGAAGATCAACTCCCACTCGATTCAAGTGATTGTTGCACTCAGACAATATGAGCACAAGCTCAACAATTGAGCTTCTCTCCTTAGTTTGCAGGCTAAGAAAATCGTCGGAGGTCTCAAACCTCTTGACGTGGGCACGAGCCTGAAATCCTAATTTCAGCCCTCGAAACATCTCATATGTTCCGCGACGTTTCGAAAACGTCTTTGGTGCCTCTACTTAAACCATTTAACTGAACTATCACGTAGTTATCAAAACGTGTATGTCCTATGTTCGCAACATCGACAAACGACGTTGGGGTTCAGCACACTGAGCGGTGCATTAAGGACATAAGCTTTCTACTGATCGCATAATCGCTACTATCAACTTTCAACTATAATTTTCTCTAGGAACATATCTAAACAGTAGAACTATAGCGCGAGCTACAACATAATTTGCAAAGGGTCTTTTGACTATGTTCAGGATAATTAAGTTCATCTTATGAACTCCCACTTAGATAGACATCCCTCTGGTCATCTAAGTGATCACATGATCCGAGTCAACTAGGCCGTGTCCGATCATCACGTGAGACGGACTAGTCATCATCGGTGAACATCTTCATGTTGATCGTATCTACCATATGACTCATGCTCGACCTTTCGGTCTCCGTGTTCCGAGGCCATGTCTGCACATGCTAGGCTCGTCAAGTTAACCCTAAGTGTTTTCGCTGTGTAAAACTGTCTTACACCCGTTGTATGTGAACGTAAGAATCCATCACACCCGATCATCACGTGGTGCTTAGAAGCGACGAACTGTAGCAACGGTGCACAGTTAGGGGAGAACACTTCTTGAAATTTTGTAAGGGATCATCTTATTTACTACCGTCGTCCTAAGTAAACAAGATGCATAAACATGATAAACATCGCATGCAATCAAATAGTGTAGTGACATGATATGGCCAATATCATATAGCTCCTTTGATCTTCATCTTCGGGGCTCCATGATCATCTTGTCACCGGCATGACACCATGATCTCCATCATCATGATCTCCATCATCGTGTCTTCATGAAGTTGTCACGCCAACGACTACTTCTACTTCTATGACTAACGCGTTTAGCAATAAAGTAAAGTAGTTTACATGGCGTTCTTCAATGACACGCAGGTCATACAATAAATAAAGACAACTCCTATGGCTCCTGCCGGTTGTCATACTCATCGACATGCAAGTCGTGAATCCTATTACAAGAACATGATCAATCTCATACATCACATATTATTCACCACATTCTTGTTGGCCATATCACATCACAAAGCATACCCTGCAAAAACAAGTTAGACGTCCTCTAATTGTTGTTGCATGTTTTACGTGGCTGCTATGGGTTTCTAGTAAGAACGTTTCTTACCTACGCAAGACCACAACGTGATATGCCAATTGCTATTTACCCTTCATACGGACCCTTTTCATCGAATCCATTCCGACTAAAGTGGGAGAGACTGGCACCCGCTAGCCACCTTATGCACCAAGTGCATGTCAATCGGTGGAACCTGTCTCACGTAAGAGTACGTGTAAGGTCGGTCCCGGCCGCTTCATCCCACAATACCGTTGAAACAAGATTGGACTAGTAACGGTAAGCATATTGAACAACATCAACGCCCACAACTACTTTGTGTTCTACTCGTGCAAAGAATCTACGCAATAGACCTAGCTCATGATGCCACTGTTGGGGAACGTAGCAGAAATTCAAAATTTTCCTACGTGTCACCAAGATCTATCTATGGAGAGACCAACAACGAGTAGAAAGAGAGTGCATCTACATACCCTTGTAGATCGCTAAGCGGAAGCGTTCAAGTGAACGGGGTTGATGAAGTCGTACTCGTCGTGATTCAAATCACCGATGATCAAGTGCCGAACGCACGGCACCTCCGCGTTCAACACACGTACAGCCCGGTGACGTATCCCACGCCTTGATCCAGCAAGGAGAGAGGGAGAGGTTGAGGAAGACTCCATCCAGCAGCAGCACAACGGCGTGGTGGTGGTGGAGGAGCGTGGCAATCCTGCAGGGCTTCGCCAAGCACCACGGGAGAAGAGGAGTACTTGGGAGAGGGGGAGGGCTGCGCCAGAACTTCGTCTTGAGCTCCCATGCGTCTCCCCACTATATATAGGGGTGGAGGGGCTGGTTTCTTGCCCTCCAAGTCCATTGGGGCGTTGGCCAAGGTGGGAGGAAAGAAATCCCATCATTTCCTTCCCCACCGATTGTTATCCCCCCTTTTTAGGGATCTTGATCTTATCCCTTCGGGATATGATCTTATTCCTTCTAAGGGGGGATCTTGGTGCGCCTTGACCAGGGGTGTGGGGCCTTGCCCCCACTACCCACGTTCATGTGGGTCCCCCCATGCAGGTGGGCCCCACTCGGGAACCTTCTAGAACCTTTCCGGTACAATACCGAAAAATCCCGAACATTTTCCGGTGGCCAAAATAGGACTTCCCATATATAAATCTTTACCTCCGGACCATTCCGGAAATCCTCGTGACGTCCGGGATCTCATCCGGGACTCCGAACAACATTCGGTAACCACATACAAACTTCCTTTATAACCCTAGCGTCATCGAACCTTAAGTGTGTAGACCCTACGGGTTCGGGAGACATGCAGACATGACCGAGACGTTCTCCGGTCAATAACCAACAGCGGGATCTGGATACCCATGATGGCTCCCACATGTTCCACGATGATCTCATCGGATGAACCACGATGTCAAGGACTTAATCAATCCCGTATTCAATTCCCTTTGTCTATCGGTATGTTACTTGCCCGAGATTCAATCATCGGTATCCAATACCTTGTTCAATCTCGTTACCGGCAAGTCACTTTACTCGTTCCGTAACACATCATCCCGTGATCAACTCCTTGGTCACATTGCGCATATGATGATGTCCTACCGAGTGGGCCCAGAGATACCTCTCCGTTTACACGGAGTGACAAATCCCAGTCTCGATCCGCATAAAACAATAGATACTTTCGGAGATACCTGTAGTGCACCTTTATAGTCACCCAGTTACGTTGTGACGTTTGATACACCCAAAGCACTCCTACGGTATCCAGGAGTTACACGCTCTCATGGTCAAAGGAAGAGATACTTGACATTGGCAAAGCTCTAGCAAATGAACTACACGATCTTTGTGCTAGGCTTAGGATTGGGTCTTGTCCATCACATCATTCTCCTAATGATGTGATCCCGTTATCAACGACATCCAATGTCCATAGCCAGGAAACCATGACTATCTGTTGATCACAACGAGCTAGTCAACTAGAGGCTCACTAGGGACATATTGTGGCCTATGTATTCACACGTGTATTACGATTTCCGGATAATACAGTTATAGCATGAATAAAAGACAATTATCATGAACAAGGAAATATAATAATAATACTTTTATTATTGCCTCTAGGGCATATTTCCAACACAGCCCAACAGGGGCTGGTTCCCCTCCCACTTCAGCCCATGGGGCCCTCCGGGATAGGTGGCCCCACCCGGTGGACCCCCGGGACCCTTCCGGTGGTCCCGGTACAATACATGTGACCCCCGAAACTTTCCCGATGACCGAAACTCGACTTCCCATATATAATTCTTTACCTCCGGACCATTCTGGAACTCCTCGTGACGTCTGGGATCTCATCCGGGAATCCGAACAACTTTCGGTTTGCTGCATACTAATATCTCTACAACCCTAGCGTCACCGAACCTTAAGTGTGTAGACCCTACGGGTTCGGAAGACACGTAGACATGCCCGAGACGGCTCTCCGCCCAATAACCAACAGCGGGATCTGGATACCCATGTTGGCTCCCACATGCTCCTCGATGATCTCATCAGATGAACCACGATGTCGAGGATTCAAGCAACCCCGTATACTATTCCCTTTGTCAATCGGTATGTTACTTGCCCGAGATTCGATCGTGGTATCCCAATACCTCGTTCAATCTCGTTACCGGTAAGTCAATTTACTCATACCATAATGCATGATCCCGTGACCAGACACTTGGTCATCTTGAGCTCATTATGATGATGCATTACCGAGTGGGCCCAGTGATACCTCTCTGTCGTACGGAGTGACAAATCCCAGTCTCGATCCGTGTCAACCCAATAGACCTTTCGGAGATACCCGTAGTATACCTTTATAGTCACCCAGTTATGTTGTGACGTTTGGTACACCCAAAGCACTCCTACGGTATCCGGGAGTTACACGATCTCATGGTCTAAGGAAAAGATACTTGACATTGGAAAAGCTCTAGCAAACGAACTATACGATCTTGTGCTATGCTTAGGATTGGGTCTTGTCCATCACATCATTCTCCTAATGATGTGATCCCGTTATCAATGACATCCAATGTCCATAGTCAGTAAACCATGACTATCTGTTGATCAACGAGCTAGTCAACTAGAGGCTCACTATGGACATGTTGTGGTCTTTGTATTTACACCTGTATTACGATTTCCTGATAATACAATTATAGCATGAATAAAAGACAATTATCATGAACAATGAAATATAATAATAATCCTTTTATTATTGCCTCTAGGGCATATTTCCAACAGTCTCCCACTTGCACTAGAGTCAATAATCTAGTTACATTGTGATGAATCGAACACCCATAGAGTTCTGGCGTTGATCATGTTTTGCTCGCAGAAGAGGTTTAGTCAAAGGATCTGTGACATTCAGATCCGTATGTACTTTGCAAATATCAATGTCTCCATCTTGAACATTTTCACGGATGGAGTTAAAACGACGCTTGATGTGCCTGGTCTTCTTGTGAAACCTGGGCTCCTTGGCAAGGGCAATAGCTCCAGTGTTATCACAGAAGAGAGTGATCGGCCCCGATGCATTGGGTATGACTCCTAGGTCGGTGATGAACTCCTTCATCCATATTGCTTCATGCGCTGCCTCCGAGGCTGCCATGTACTCCGCTTCACATGTAGATCCTGCCACGACACTCTGCTTGCAACTGCACCAGCTTACTGCTCCACGATTCAACATATACATGTATCCGGTTTGTGACTTAGAGTCATCCAGATCTGTGTCGAAGCTAGCATCGACGTAACCCTTTACGACGGCTCTTCGTCACCTCCATAGACGAGAAACATGTCCTTTGTCCTTTTCAGGTACTTCAGGATATTCTTGACCGCTGTCCAGTGTTCCTTGCCGGGATTACTTTGGTACCTTCCTACCAAACTTACGGCAAGGTTTACATTAGGTCTGGTACACAGCATGGCATACATAATAGATCCTATGGCTGAGGCATAGGGGATGACACTCATCTCTTCTTTATCTTCTGCCGTGGTCAGGCATTGAGCCGAGCTCAATCTCACACCTTGCAATACAGGCAAGAACCCTTTCTTGGACTGATCCATATTGAACTTCTTCAATATCTTATCAAGGTATGTGCTTTGTGAAAGACCTATGAGGCGTCTCAATCTATCCCTATAGATCTTGATGCCTAATATGTAAGCAGCTTCTCCAAGGTCCTTCATTGAAAAACACTTATTCAAGTAGGCCTTAATGTTGTCCAATAGTTCTATATCATTTCCCATCAAAAGTATGTCATCTACATATAATATGAGAAATGCTACAGAGCTCCCACTCACTTTCTTGTAAACGCAGGCTTCTCCATAAGTCTGCATAAACCCAAATGCTTTGATCATCTCATCAAAGCGAATGTTCCAACTCCGAGATGCTTGCACCAGCCCATAAATGGATCGCTGGAGCTTGCATACCTTGTTAGCATTCTCAGGGTCGACAAAACCTTCCGGCTGCATCATATACAGTTCTTCCTTAAGACGTCCGTTAAGGAATGCCGTTTTGACGTCCATCTGCCATATCTCATAATCACAGTATGCAACAATTGCTAACATGATTCGGACGGACTTTAGCTTCGCTACGGGAGAGAATGTCTCATTGTAGTCAACCCCTTGAACTTGTCGATAACCCTTAGCGACAAGTCGAGCTTTATAGATGGTAACATTACCATCCGCGTCCGTTTTCTTGTTAAAGATCCATTTGTTTTCTATCGCTCGCCGATCATCGGGCAAGTCTGTCAAAGTCCATACTTCGTTTTCATACATGGATTCTATCTCGGATTGCATGGCTTCAAGCCATTTGTTGGAATCTGGGCCCGCCATCGCTTCTTCATAGTTCGAAGGTTCACCGTTGTCTAACAACATGATTTCCAGGACAGGATTGCCATACCACTCTGGTGTGGAACGTGTCCTTGTGGACCTACGAAGTTCAGTAGAAACTTGATCCGAAGTACCTTGATCATCATAATTAATTTCCCCTCCAGTCGGTGTAGGCACCACAGGAACATTTTCCTGAGCTGCACTACTTTCCGGTTTGAGAGGTAGTACTTCATCGAGTTCTACTTTCCTCCCACTTATTCCTTTCGAGAGAAACTCTTTCTCCAGAAAGGACCCGTTCTTGGCAACAAAGATCTTGCCTTCGGATCTGAGGTAGAAGGTATACCCAATGGTTTCTTTAGGGTATCCTATGAAGACGCATTTTTCCGACTTGGGTTCGAGCTTTTCAGGTTGAAGTTTCTTGACATAAGCATCGCATCCCCAAACTTTTAGAAACGACAGCTTAGGTTTCTTCCCAAACCATAATTCATACGGTGTCATCTCAACGGATTTATACGGAGCCCTATTTAAAGTGAATGTAGCTGTCTCTAGAGCGTATCTCCAAAATGATAGCGGTAAATCTGTAAGCGACGTCATAGATCGCACCATATCCAATAAAGTGCGATTACGATGTTCGGACACATCGTTACGCTGAGGTGTTCCAGGCGGCGTGAGTTGTGAAACGATTCCACATTTCCTTAAGTCCGTACAAAATTCGTGACTTAAATATTCTCCTCCACGATCTGATCGTAAGAACTTTATCTTTCGGTCATGTTGATTCTCTACCTCATTCTGAAATTCCTTGAACTTTTCAAAGGTCATAGACTTGTGTTTCATCAAGTAGATGTACCCATATCTACTCAAGTCATCAGTGAGAGTGAGAACATAACGATATCCTCCGCGAGCCTCAACGCTCATTGGACCGCACACATCGGTATGTATGATTTCCAATAAGTTGGTTGCTCGCTCCATTGTTTCGAAGAACGGAGTCTTGGTCATTTCACCCATGAGGCATGGTTCGCATGTGTCAAATGATTCATAATCGAGAGACTCTAAAAGTCCATCGGCATGGAGCTTCTTCATGCGCTTGACACCAATGTGACCAAGGCGGCAGTGCCACAAGTATGTGGGACTATCGTTATCAACTTTACATCTTTTGGTATTCACACTATGAATATGTGTAACATTAGGTTCGAGATTCATTAAGAATAAACCATTGACCATCGGGGCATGACCATAAAACATATCTCTCATATAAATAGTACAACCATTATTCTCGGATTTAAATGAGTAGCCATCTCGTATTAAACGAGATCCTGATACAATGTTCATGCTCAAACTTGGCACTAAATAACAATTATTGAGGTTTAAAACTAATCCCATAGGTAAATGTAGAGGTAGCATGCCGACGGCAATCACATCGACCTTGGAACCATTCCCGACGCGCATTGTCACCTCGTCCTTCGCCAGTCTCTGCTTATTCCGCAGCTCCTGCTTTGAGTTACAAATATGAGCAACGGCACCGGTATCAAATACCCAGGAGCTACTACGAGCACTAGTATGGTACACATCAATTACATGTATATCACATATACCTTTAGTGTTGCCGGCCTTCTTGTCCGCTAAGTATTTGGGCAGTTCCGCTTCCAGTGACCCTTCCCTTTGCAATAAAAGCACTCAGTCTCAGGCTTGGGTCCATTCTTTGACTTCTTCCCGGCAACAGGCTTACCGGGCGCGGCAACATCCTTGTCGTCCTTCTTGAAGTTCTTCTTACCCTTGCCTTTCTTGAACTTAGTGGTTTTATTGACCATCAACACTTGATGTTCCTTTTTGATTTCTACCTCAGCTGACTTCAGCATTGAAAATACTTCAGGAATAGTTTTCACCATCCCCTGCATATTGTAGTTCATCACAAAGCTCTTGTACCTCGGTGGGAGCGACTGAAGGATTCTGTCAATGACCGCCTCGTCCAGGAGGTTAATGTCAAGCTGGGACAAGAGGTTGTGCAACCCAGACATTTTGAGTATGTGCTCACTGACAGAACTATTTTTCTCCATCTTACAACTATAGAACTTGTCAGAGACTTCATATCTCTCGACCCGGGCGTGAGCTTGGAACACCATTTTCAGCTCCTCGAACATCTCATATGCCCCGTGTTGCTCAAAACGCTTTTGGAGCCCTGGTTCTAAGCTGTAAAGCATGCCGCACTGAACAAGGGAGTAATCATCAGCACGTGTCTGCCAAACGTTCAAATCGTCTTGCAGTGCTGGGAGAGCAGGTGGGTCACCTAACGGTGCTTCAAGGACATATGCTTTCTTGACAGCTATGAGGATGATCCTCAGGTTCCGGACCCAGTCCGTATAGTTGCTGCCATCATCTTTCAGCTTGGTTTTCTCTAGGAACGCGTTAAAGTTCATGTTGACATGAGCGTTGGCCATTTGATCTACAAGACATTTTTTGCAAAGATTTTAGACTAAGTTCATGATAATTAAGTTCATCTAATCAAATTATTTAATGAACTCCCACTCAGATTAGACATCCCTCTAGTCATCTAAGTGTTACATGATCCGAGTCGACTAGGCCGTGTCCGATCATCACGTGAGACGGACCAGTCATCATCGGTGAACATCTCCATGTTGATCGTATCTTCCATACGACTCATGTTCGACCTTTCGGTCTCTTGTGTTCCGAGGCCATGTCTGTACATGCTAGGCTCGTCAAGTTAACCTAAGTGTTTTGCATGTGTAAATCTGTCTTACACCCGTTGTATGTGAACGTTAGAATCTATCACACCCGATCATCACGTGGTGCTTCGAAACAACGAACTGTCGCAACGGCGCACAGTTAGGGGGAACACTTTCTTGAAATTATTATGAGGGATCATCTTATTTACTACCGTCGTTCTAAGTAAACAAGATGCAAAAACATGATAAACATCACATGCAATCAAATAGTAGTGACATGATATGGCCAATATCATATAGCTCCTTTGATCTCCATCTTCGGGGCTCCATGATCATCTTCGTCACCGGCATGACACCATGATCTCCATCATCATGATCTCCATATCATCGTGTCTCCATGAAGTTGCTCGCCAACTATTACTTCTACTACTATAGCTAACGGTTAGCAGTAAAGTAAAGTAATTACATGGCGTTAAATCATTGACACGCAGGTCATACAATAATTAAGACAACTCCTATGGCTCGTGCCGGTTGTCATACTCATCGACATGCAAGTCGTGATTCCTATTACAAGAATATGATCTCATACATCACAATATATCATTCATCATTCATCACAACTTTTGGCCATATCACATCACAAAGCAATTGCTGCAAAAACAAGTTAGACTTCCTCTAATTGTTGTTGCATCTTTTACGTGGCTGCAATAGGGTTCTAGCAAGAACGTTTTCTTACCTACGAAAAAGCCACAACGTGATTTGTCAACTTCTATTTACCCTTCATAAGGACCCTTTTCATCGAATCCGCTCCAACTAAAGTGGGAGAGACAGACACCCGCTAGCCACCTTATGCAACTAGTGCATGTTAGTCGGTGGAACCTGTCTCACGTAAGCGTACGTGTAAGGTCGGTCCGGGCCGCTTCATCCCACAATACTGCTGAAGCAAAATAAGACTAGTAGTGGCAAGAAAGTTGACAACATCTACGCCCACAACAGATTTGTGTTCTACTCGTGCAAAGAGAACTACGCATAGACCTAGCTCATGATGCCACTGTTGGGGAACGTTGCATAAAATAAAAAATTTCCTATGTTCACCAAGATCAATCTATGAGTTCATCTAGCAACGAGAGAGGGGAGTGCATCTACATACCCTTGTATATCGCGAGCGGAAGCGTTCAAGAGAACGAGGTTGAGGAAGTCGTAATCGTCGTGATCCAAATCACCGGAGATCCTAGCGCCGAACGAACGGCACCTCCGCGTTCAACACACGTACGGTCAGCGTGACATCTCCTCCTTCTTGATCCAGCAAGGGGAAAGGAGAGGTTTATGAAGATCCAGCAGCACGCCGGCGTGGTGGTGGATGCAGCAGGGATCCCGGCAGGGCTTCGCCAAGCGTCTGCGGGAGAGAGAGGTGTAGCAAGGGGGAAGGGAGGCGCCAAGTCCAAGGGTGCGTCTGCCCTCCCTCCCCCTCTATATATAGGGTCCCCGGGGGGGCGGCGGCCAAGGGGGTGCCTTGCCCCCCAAGGCAAGTGGAGGCGCCCCCTCCCCTAGGGTTCCCAACCCTAGGCGCAGGGGGGCCCAAGGGGGGGGGGTGCACCAGCCCACCAGGGGCTGGTTCCCCTCCCACTCCGGCCCATAGGGCCCTCCGGGATAGGTGGCCCCACCCGGTGGACCCCCGGGACCCTACCGGTGGTCCCGGTACAATACCGGTGACCCCCGAAACTTTCCCGATGGCCGAAACTCGACTTCCCATATATAATTCTTTACCTCCGGACTATTTTGGAACTCCTCGTGACGTCCAGGATCTCATCTGGGACTCCGAACAACTTTTGGTTTGCTGCATACTAATATCTCTACAACCCTAGCATCACCGAACCTTAAGTGTGTAGACCCTAGGGGTTCGGGAGACAGGTAGACATGACCGAGACGGCTCTCCGGCCAATAACCAACAGCGGGATATGGATACCCATGTTGGCTCCCACATGCTCCTCGATGATCTCATTGGATGAACCACGATGTCAAGGATTCAAGCAACCCCATATACAATTCCCTTTGTCAATCGGTATGTTACTTGCCCGAGATTCGATCGTCGGTATCCCAATACCTCGTTCAATCTCGTTACCGGTAAGTCACTTACTCATACCGTAATGCATGATCCTGTGACCAGACACTTGGTCACTTTGAGCTCATTATGATGATGCATTACCAAGTGGGCCCAGAGATACCTCTCCGTCATACGGAGTGACAAATCCCAGTCTCGATCCGTGTCAACCCAACAGACACTTTCGGAGATACCCGTAGTATACCTTTATAGTCACCCAGTTACGTTGTGACGTTTGGTACACCCAAAGCACTCCTACGGTATCCGGGAGTTACACGATCTCATGGTCTAAGGAAAAGATACTTGACATTGGAAAAGCTCTAGCAAACGAACTACACGATCTTGTGCTATGCTTAGGATTGGGTCTTGTCCATCACATCATTCTCCTAATGATGTGATCCCGTTATCAATGACATCCAATGTCCATAGTCAGTAAACCATGACTATCTGTTGATCAACGAGCTAGTCAACTAGAGGCTCACTAGGGACATGTTGTGGTCTATGTATTTACACGTGTATTACGATTTCCGGATAATACAATTATAGCATGAATAAAAGACAATTATCATGAACAATGAAATATAATAATAATCCTTTTATTATTGCCTCTAGGGCATATTTCCAACAGTACAACTCTGGTAAAGGCCAATTCTCTTGTTTTGGTCATTTTCCTTAACTCTAAAAGGTGTCATTGACCCCTACATAATTATTATCATAAAAAAACCTCAAGTTCCTATCTTTCATGTCTACCATGGTGTAAGAAACCGTATCAAACTTTCTCCTGATCGCCTTGGGGATTCAGCAACCCCGTTGGAACCACCAAGAGTACATTGTACCCTTCACCAGCCCATCTCCATGCATAAGCTCTCGAAACCATACCAGGTCACAACCCTCCTCCGAACCTCTCTAGCAAAATATCAATTAAGGAGAAAATGCTCAGCTGATTCCTCATTGGATCCACACATCGAAAAGATCATGCTCCCCTGCCGTCAAAGTCCGATTAGCCTATCAGCGGTGAAGACCCTCCCATGTGACAGGAGCCAACAGAAGAATCCACACGGTCAATGTTGTGTGTGGATCAATTGCGGACTTCGGTCGTCTTCCTAGCTCCTATATGCGCCAACAACTTACCATTTTTTGCAACAAACAATATGGATGCTTGCATATGAAAACCCGCAAAAAATCACCAGCAACAAAACAACACATGAGAGGTGGAACAAAGGTCATCTGTATGAGCGTGTGACACCAATGGTGAAGCGGCTGCAGCCACCGACGCCGAGGCACGGGCGAGCAAACGTACACACATATATATCTCAAGCATGTACTTTGTAAACATGGCAACGGTACCCATATATATCTCTCATGTATAGACAACGTAGCACGTCATTAGTTACACGGCAGTGGAAGGCACTAGGGACATAGAGGCCCATCGCTCTATCGATCTCCCTGCCACCAGGGACCTTACCGCTCGATCCTCTGTTTGCCTGTAGACACGACGGGTTTCAAATTTCACACTGAATCGAAGCTGTCAGAACGTGTAGTATAAGCAGTGTGGTGATAATAATTAATTTTGCTAGCCTAGGCATGCAAGCTCGAGTCATTAGTGTTAGACAATATATTAAGCAACTAATGCATATGACTAATAAATATGGCCATATTCGTTCATTGCCTACATTCATAGTAGTGTGGTGACTATTGAGAAACTAAATAGAAAGCATCGTAGTTCATGGCATCATTTATACAATATAGTATGATTAGCACACTGTAAAATAAGCATTAAAATTATGGATCGATGGAATAACTGGACATGACTTTTATTAAAATCAAAATATTGAGTGGCATAAATGTGGCAAAATGAAAATTAATCAACATTTTGCCAGAATTTCGGCATTCATTTTGAAGCTCTGCAAAGTTTGAAGATATGCACATCATAGTATACAGTGTAACACAAATACATACTTTTATTTTATCATAATTTACTTTACAAGATATGCAAAGTTTAAAGATGTGCGTATCACAACACTAGGATATGCAAAGTTTAAAGATGTGCATATCACAAGTTCACAACACTAGGCATCAGACTACTGATGCCTAGTATTTTATCAGACCAGTAGCAAGCCGTTTGATTGGATTCTGCACAGCCGTTGGATGTTGGAATTTTTTCCAAAATGGAAACCAATTAATGCAGATTACGTGCGATACCACCGTTGAATTAGCTATTGTCCAGCAAGTTAGTTAGTCCTTATAACGTAGAGTATGTATCTTTGCTTCCATATACAAATCATTGCACCCTACTCTTAATTCCTTCCTGCAATCACGCTGGTATAAAATTACAATTCCATTTAATCTCCATTCTTCTGTTTTATTATCATCCTGCTTGTGTTCCAGTGCTACTAAAATTTGCTACCAATGCTAGCGCTTTTGTCTAACAAAAAAACAACAACCCAACATAGTAACAAATTTATAATGTTTCATACGTAACAAAAAAAATGTTTCCATTGACTACAAATTTTGCTTCTAATGCAATTGGATTTGCATCAACATAAAAATTATTTTCCATGTGCAAGGCAATATTTACTTCCACCGGGAGAAAAACTTATTTCTAGGCGGCACAACTTGTATTATCCACAAACAATGCTTTGTTTTTATTTCGTATTAATCTCAATTATATGGAAGTAATGCTTCCAACACTACAAAGTATGCTTTATAATCCATAGAAAAAAAATCTCCAAGCACTGGCACATGATGTGCTTTCTTTATTTTTCATATAGTTAGTTTCCAAGCAATTTCATAGAAGGTGCGACCCCATCCCCATCTTTCCTCACTTTGCTACATCTATTGTGTTCGACCTAGCCTCAACAAAGTTTGTCTCCCCTATAAGTCACCGGGTGTTGGTGTCATTGAGCCACACAAGAGTCCAGTGATGAGCAGCGAAATAGCACCATAGAGGGGGCAACACTCTTAGCCCGCGATAGCCAAGTTCGCATCTTGCTACTTTGCTTCCAAGACGATGACGAGAACAATAGTCACCGAGATGCTTGATTTCATTCCAAACTTCATGCCCATCATTGACCACCGCTCCATGCTTGGCAAAGCATTTTCTTCTGCTCCCGCTGGCATTGCAGAAATTTATGTAGCATGAATTTTTTGATTTGACTTCAAATTGAATGCATACTAAGCAATATGAAGATGAAGCAAACTGAACACAATGTAGAAGCACAAGCGTGAATGTGAAGCAACTTGTTGAAGAAACACATCTATGGTGCTTATGAAGCAAACTTAACACAATGTAGAAGCACAATTGTGAAACATATGAAGCTAATAGTTGAAGAAACACATGTAGGGTGCTTATGAAGCAAACTAAACGTTTGAAGCACGGAATTTTGGAAGCATCATATCATGCATTCCAACATAATATGCATAGTGGAAGCACATATTTTTAAAAGTGGGAATAACAAAATATTTCTAGGTAGTCATTCAAACTCAGATCATTTGGGGGGGAGGGAGGGGGGTGATAGGCATATTGTCCATAATATATGTGAAATTAGGAAGCAAGAATTGGTTGTTGATTAAGTAAAAACAGGATGACTACATAGTACATGCACGTAGGAAGCATGGAGACGACATGAAGCTAAACACAGTGTATTAAAAATCAATCTACGGATTGAAAATGCAAAAGCACGTCACGTGTATGGACCAGAGATGCATGGTACTTTCGTATGTAGCATGTCATTGTTGCAAAGGGACATCTGAGCTAGACACCGGCAGCATCGACCTCCTCTTCAGCGTTGGTGAGGCTCCTGGCCACCTTGGTGTGCCGATGTTGAACAGATGGCTAGCTTAGTAAAGGCACTGAAGCGAGATAGGGATGGAGGAGCGAAATCATGCCTAGATCGAAGAGGTGCTCACCATTAAGGCCACCATGCTCGCCTTTGGGAGAGGACGTCGGTGCTGTGCTCCACCACGGTGGGCCGAGCTACGGCGACAGGCAGATCGGAGGGATAGTCATTCGCCGAGCAAGGCGAGAACAACGGTGGAGCGATTAGTTATGGATAGGTTTTGATTTCCCAAACCGTGGGTGCATGATTAACGGGTGGTGGGCCACTTCCGTCCTTGATTAATGGGCGCATGGAGTGGAGTGAGAGAGAGGGAGAGGTTCTCAGCCATACAATGCAAAATAATCAATGGTACATGATTGGTCTGACGAGGGAAGTAAATCAGACGTCTGAGGTAACACTACTAGGTAAAACCCTAGTAGTAGCGCGGGTTTTGAGGCTATCAGTAGCGTGGGCAGCCGCGCTACTAATAAGGTGCTACAGCTAACTGTTAGTAGTAGCGTAGTCTGTACCCGCGCTACTACTATTGACTATATCAGCAGCGCTTTTCCAGAACATGCTACTATTAGTTAGTTGTAGCGCTTTCCTAGCCCCGCGCTACTGCTATGTGTTTCATCATATCCCCCCAGCTTCCTAGCCAGTTTTAGTTTCAATAAACTGCAATTTCCAGATACTAGGTACTACTAGATATCAATTTCATAAAGCATTATAGGTATTAGGTAGTACTACCTCCGTTCCAAATTACTCGTCGTGGTTTTAGTTCAAATTTGAACTAAAACCACGACGAGTAATTTGGAACGGAGGAGTACTAGACAACAATTTGATATATAGTCAACATGCATGCTCAAGTAGTACAAGGTGATATCGACGACGATCATCATATGTAGTTCTAGATGATATTGACGACGATCATCATATGTAGTTCTACATGATATCGACGACGATCATCATATGTAGTTCTAGATGATATAGCTACACACACATATGTAGTTTTAGATGATATCGATGATGATCATCATCCTCAAGCCTGGGCGGTGGGTGTTCCTGATAGTAATTAGGATGACATGTCCAACACAAAGATTCTTGCCAACGAGGAATCTCTTCCATCCAACCGAGTTTAAGTGTGTGCGACCGTCTGTATCCATGTGGTAAGTACAGGTGGTGACGGAGCCCCTTGCGATAAGGCGTAGTCCAGCTGAGCCTTCTTCATCAAGCTCGATACCACAACTCACAGATAGGTTCTTTGGCAATTTCTGAATAAGCAAAACATATCAATTAATAAATAGCCTCGGACATACTCTTGCAAATATATTTCTATTAAGTATAGATTTCTAGACTATCAAAAGACACAGTACTACACATTTGTACTAATTAAGCATTAATTCTACTAATAAGTATATATGGATTATCTATAGTATTAATAGTTCCTTGGATTCTACACTAATAAGCATGTGATCAGACTCTACACTAAAGCATATCATCGACTAGATTCCACAAAGCATATCATTGGACTCAGCTAGAAGTACAGGTGAATTTCAACCTCACCTTGCATGGGACGATCTGTGTAAAAAAAGCAAAATGACACAATGCAGTAATGCCAACACTAAAAATAAAATAGTTGTTACATTTCATCAAATTTCTTACCGCCGCATGACGAAAACTCGGCTGGAAGTAGATGCCGAACAGCTTGCCAGTTGCAAGGCTGCTGGCGCACCTTGACTTGCACAGTCGACATGGTGGTGGTAGTGGTGGCGCCATTTTTCTGAAGCAATACAAGCAAAGGATTAACGATCCACTTCATAGGAAAGAAAAACAGTAGCATGTGATATTTTTAGTCCTTCCGCGAGAAGCAATTTGGTGGACAATTATAATCCTAAGATCGAGCAACATATTAGATGACAAAGTACTACCTACCAAAGCATTTCGGTGGCACCTATTGCCGAAAAAACTTTTCACAAATATCTACTAAATCAGGGTACCACCTACCAAGACATTTCATCTAATTTGGCCCCTATTGCCTAAGATAATTGATTAAAAAAACAAGTGGAAAATTTAACTAAATTGGCACCTACATTTTTCCAAAAAATAATTTATTACGGAAAAACAAAAGCATCTAGCTATCCATGTACAGAAAAAATAACAATAAAATGGTGCATACTAAATCAACTAAATCAACAAGCCTACTAAATCAACTAAATCAATTAGCCTACTAAATCAACTAGCATACTAAATCAACTAAATCAAAATGTTATAAATCAACTAGCCTACTAAATAAACTAAATCATATCAACTAAATCAAAATGTTGCATATGAACTAGCCTACTAAATCAAAATGTAGCAGGAAGAAATTTGTAAGCCCTCGCTGCATCTAGGTAGGGCAGCCCTCGGGGGGTGCTGTTGAGCGGAGGGGGTATGGCATGGTAACCTCGGTTGGGGGTGCTAACAAGGGGATGGCCGGTGACTTTCCTACGAGAGGGGGCGACGACAGCGGCCGGCGAGGGGATCGAGGGCAGTCGGCCAAAGGCGCCCGGCCAGAGCTCGCGGCCAGCGACAGTGGGCGGTGAGAGGATGCAGGAGCAGCAGAGGGGTGGCGAGAGGGGGGAGGAGCATTACCTGCGGCGGCGGTGGCGAAGGAGAAACCCTAACCGCAGCTGCCGATGTCGGGCAGATCAGGGGGACGATTGAGAGACGACCATGCGGGGGCGGGGGCGGCCGGGCCGCGTGTTTTGTTTTGCTTTAGCAGTAGCGCGGGTACCGGGAGCGCGCTGCTGCTAAGCCCAATATTAGTAGCTTTTGTCCTAAAAAAGGCTACTGCTAAGTCTAAGCAATGTAAAAACATGAAAAATATACATTGGTCATCATTGATCTTTTTGTGTAGAATCTAAATAATCAACATGAATCCTCACCATACCTGTATAGGTACAGGCAAGGATTCATATTGCAGCCACAAATCCTACACATATAGTTCAATGAAGACCAAGTACTCGAGATAGTTTGAGAAGTAACATATTTAAGGTGGTAAACACCTTGTTCACTTAGTAGTATGGGACTAAACTTAATTAGTTGCAAGGGGGGTGATACTTAGCAGCAGCGAGTTTTGAAGAAAAACGCTACTACTAAGTACTTTAGCAGTAGCGCGTCCAGAAGAAGGGCGCTACTACTATATCTAGCCTGGAGGCAACACCGTGGCAATTATAGTAGTAGCGCTTGTTTCACCTAGAGCGCTACTGGTACTGGGCTATTAGTAGCGCGGTTTTCTGAAGCTCGCTACTGATAATTAGCAGTAGCGTTTGTTTTTAAACAACGCTGCTGCTAAGATTCTGTGTATAAGGTTTTCTCTAGTAGTGTAAAGTGTTTCCCTATCACAATTCATGAAAGTTTACTCTATGCTTTATAATGCACAATATGCACGAACCTTAATGTACTTTAAATTTCTTCTATAATCTTGTATACTTCAACTATCCAAACTTTCTTTTACTTCTAAATGAATTATCATTATTTTTTACTTTATGTTTTACGTTGCACAATATGCACAAATCTCAAAACACAAACACTTCCGTACTTATGTTCGAGCACAAACACAAACACTTCCGTGCTTATGTTCGAGCACAAACATAAACAATTCCACAAGTATGTTCAAGCACAAACACAAACACTTCCACCCTTATCTTCAAGCAAAAACACAAACACTTCCATACTTATCTCAAGACGCATAGCGGGAAATTTAGCCGCCTAAAGCGACAAGAGGCGGCAGTGACGTCTAGCTCAGAGGAAGAGGAGGCCACTAGCAGTGGGGTCAGCCCGCTCCGTTGGAGGAGAAGGCCATGGAGGGAGCTGATGCGACGACCACCGGAGCTGCTGCGACAAGAAGCGCGGACAGGCACGACGGCAGATGAGGAGGCACATGCAGGAGGAGTCGACAGTGATCAGACACTACTAGGGAAAACCCTAGTAGCAGCGCTTGAAATATGCATAGCAGTAGCGCTGGGTCCAACGCTACTGCTAGCGTGCTACAACTAACTTCTAGCAGTAGCGCTGGTATGGGCAGCGCTACCGGTAAGTTTGCGCTTCTTGGACCAGCACTACTGATACCTATCTATAGCGCTTGTTCATAGGAAGTGCTGCTGCTAATCCGGCGCTACAGCTAGGTGCTTTCCAGCGCTACTACTAATGTTCATGCTTTCACCAATTCGCACCCCTCTACGTATTTGTGTTGTATTTATACAGGCTCTATACAATAGTTTCATCACATCATACTAAACATACAGTAGTCTCATCATACCATCGTCATCATTCAACACAAAAATCAGTAAATCTCGAAAATAGCGATACACAAGTGCGATCATGTCATGTCTCGAATAAGTGCAACTGCATGGTCATGGCACACACACAAGTTTCATCATCTCTATCTAAACCATGATGTAGAAGAGTAGAGCGATCAGCATTAGAAAGAGCGCGACTATGTAGTACCGGCGGTCCCGCCCCTGCTCATGCTGGAGTGTCCACCTCAAGTAACTACTTTCCGCTTCGGCTCTACTGTCGATCCCTCTGTGGCTAGCACCCGGGAACCTGTGCACCTGGGCCTGAGCAGCTGGCCAGTGGTCGTAGACTCCTGGAACCCTCCCAACGCACAGGACATAGTAGCCCTTCGCCATCTCTGATCTATGTACCTGCATTCTGAGTTGATGAATTGAATGATAATATGCAACATAATGTACTTAAGAAAACAAGGAGGCATAATTAGCAAAATACAAGCAACCAATAGTAAACATAAAATGACGAAGTTCCTCATACCCAAACTAATTAACTAGAGCGATCTATGCTAGTTCAGGACCACGGTTTAGTTACATCACATAGTTTCGCCATGCATAAATTCAAAGTTTTGCCATAGAAAGACAGTAGTTAAACATTGTCATCAACAATCAGTCCTCCATGTCGGCGGTCCAATCTTCATAGTCAGGGAGGAAGCACCCGAGCTTCTTGAAAGGCTTCAGGTCCAGACGTTGAGCGAGTAGCAGTGCTCGGACATCTTCCCGCGTGATTGGCCCATGGTAGAATATCCCTGTTGGTTCAAGGACCTGCTTCATGATCACTTGGGCAAGTTCACACTGTACGTGATAAAACTCAGCTCTGATTCGATGATCCGGTGTCCTTCCTATGCTTGTGGTCCAGCTGACAATCTCGGCATCGTTGGTAGTAGGTGACATGCGAAGGCGTTGATTATCCCTTATGTACTCGAGCAGGTGATGCATGACGTAGAATCCATCAGCCATACTGGTGTGCGGTTGCTGGATGCAGCAGAAGTCCGTCTTATGACCGAAAGCCGGCCCGCGATTCCTATACTTTTTCACCTTGATATATCCACCAGACAGGCTGAAGGTTAACAGGGCAAAATCAAGAACACTCTTTATGTGCTTGTAATCCTTTTTCCTGAGGTTCTTCGATGAGTCCAAGTACATCGCATGGGAGTATTCCGGGTACAGAACGATGAGGACGGCGCCCAC